>NC_064753.1:50595821-50895821 GCF_011397635.1 Epinephelus fuscoguttatus | reverse complement strand
TGAGACTACAATAACTTAATCTTAGAGTTTTTACTTTTATTTTGTCATTCTGTCTCTAAAGTGTTACATCACATCCTGTTTTTATATTTCTACACTTTGTTTATGTTTATTGTTCTTTATCGTAGCTTCCCTTTAAATTAAATAAATACAATGAAATTTAAAAACTGTCCTCAGCTTGAAACTTTTTGGCGGTTTGAGAGAAAACAAATCATTTTTTGGCCTGAAATCATCCGTCACATTAATATCTTAAATAGTTAAATAAATATTTAGATGGAATTCACAATTAAATATTTTAGAATCTTTCTAATCTTAAAACGTAAAATATAAAACCATAAATGAATAAATGCTGAAATCAGAAGAAATGTTTCTGGTCACATTAATGGTTATGGGAGGAGGTCTGGCAGAGATGAATGCACCTGTCATGTTGTTAAAGCATCAGGTCATCACTGACCTGCAGTTTGGTCGAGTGCATCAAATAAAGACGCAGTAAAACTACAGTTAGTCCAGAACAGAGACGCACGACTGAGCTGTGACAGAAGAGCTGACATCATCAGACGTCGTTTGGTCACTGGTGAAGGACATGATGGTTTTTTCTCGGCTCAACAAATCCTCCAGGAAGCTTCAACTACTTCAGCTTCTTCTGAACATCATGTTGTTACAGGTGAATCTTCTCCGTTGCTGTCAGGCTGTCCTCACATTTTACTCAAAATATTTAATCTGTTGTCTTTTAAATTCTCTGTAAATATTTGTTTTTATGTTTTTTAAAATCTCTTTTATAATAATTTTTCTATTAACTTTTATTATTTATAGATTTGTTTGTTCCACTGAACTCCAGATTATTATTTCTGTTTTTAACTTCATTACTCATTCATGTGTGTTTATATGTTACTGTATGTTATAGTATGTGTGCAAGGCGAGCTGCTGCCCCTGGTGGGACTAATGAAGTTGTCTGAATCTGATTTATGAGAAATATTTTATTGTCTAAACTCCAGATATTCTTTAACAGCAATTTCTTACAGTAGTAACGGTGATTAAATCAACACTTGGCGTGAGGCAAGAGGGTGTTTTTCACTTCCACCATGCTGTGGTGATCAGAGGGATGAAATTATGGGATGGTTTGCCATCAGACATCACACATGTAACAAGTGCAGCTGTTTTCCAGAGAGGTTAAACAAACAAGAGGGTGTTTGTTTATCTCGACACAGTGTGGATACTTGTTGTCATTGTTGTCATTAATAGTTTTATTGTGGTTAATCTATTGGTTTGTTTTTTGTTTCATTTTGTTTGTTTGTTTTTTTGATTCCTGTTTTCTTGCTGTATTTTGCTCCTTTGTGCCTTGGCCTTATAAAGATATATTTGTGATACACTATGACGTAATGTTGGCTTGTGTGGACCCCAGGAAGAGAAGCTGCTTCTTGGTAGTGACTGATAAACAAATAAACACGTGTTTAAAAGCAGGATGTAACAAACTGACCGTAATGTAAATACTTTAATGGAGCTGCAGACAGTTTGAACCTGACAGGTAAAAAAGAGAAACGCTCATTCCTGAAGTCAGTTTAATAGAAACCTTCACAGCTGATCTTTGATACAAGTACACAAGGGTTTTTTTGGGGCTGTGCAGGATCAGTTTGTGTCGTCAGAGATCAGCGGTCAGATTATCATCATCAGATGATGAATGTGTGGTTACATAACTCCTGATCTGACGGACAGAGACTCCACACACACCAGCGTCCACATGTAAAAGGATTTCAGCCTCTAAACATCATGTGATCAGAAACATTCCTCTGCTGACGACCGCAAACCTCCCATTTCACTGAAACGTTGACCAGGACACACGCACGCATGCACGCACACACACACTAAAACACACAACACACACTAAAAGAAACGCACAGCAGCAGCGTGACAAGTTTCAGTTCTAATGTTTCTCCATATGCAGTGAATCAATGACAACCAGCGGGATCTCTGTCGTCCAATCAGAACCTCCATAAGAGAAATGTTGAATTTAGTCCTCTGGCTTCACAAAGACTCTCTGACTGATACACACTCTGATACACACTCTGATAAAGAGCGACATCACCACGACCACAGACAACGTTTATACATGCAAACGTCTCTTTGTATGAAACAGGCATGTTTTATCCACCACTGCACATAAAGTCAATATTTAACAGAAGCTGAATTTGTTTCAGCTTCAGATCAAAATCAGTTTCCTGCAGCTTCATGAACCAGATTCATAAAATACAGAAAAAGTCAAACAACAACAAACACAAGAGAAGTTTCAGTCAGAGGCTGATAAACTCTACACCATGTACGGACTCGACTCACATGACTCGGGTCCCAAATTTGACAACTTTACACTCGACTTGAAAAAAAATCAAAAAGACTCGATTTGGATTTTAAAGGCTCATTTATGCTCAGCGTTAAATACGGATCCGGATACAGACGGAGCCTTCTGTCCGTGCTCTGCGTTCATTTCGTCCGTATTTCTGCACGTTTCCATAAAGCTTACGGATACGGGCCAAACGGAGCAGTACCACCGGGAACCGTGTTGCTGTCACTACCTGATACGTAGCTCTAGTGAGACACGAAGAAGAAATAACAATTCAATTTCTCTCATCGGCAGTACTAGAGAAAAGAATTCTCCGTCCTCCAGTCGCGATGTATTTAACGGCCTCACCGCCCACCGCCTCCTACAACGCTGCCTCTGTTTATGTCTTTTATGCAAGAGGTACATTATCAATATCTCCTCCACAGTCGCCATGTTTGTTTTTGAGTTTGTTGTTGTCATAAACTTTTGACTCTGGGCTGCCTCCTGGTGGATATATTGGTTAACATCCATGCCAACGTAAAGGGCGCATGGAAGCATGTGGGCAGTGACGGTAACATCGTTTGAAACGGACGTATACATTTTCGTACGTAAAGGGAGCATAAATGAGCCTTAACACTGATGACTCGTGACTTGACTTGGACTTGCCACCTTCCTCCAACCCAAAGATGAAAGTCTTTAATGAATTTTCCTTCACTTCCTGAATCAACCAACATATTAAAACTGTTTGCTGTCAGAGTGTCGTCACTGAACTGCTCAGATGATCCACTTTGTTCATCATCCAATCAGGCTGCAGGAGAGAAGAACTGATGTTACGTTACTGACTGCCAGTTGAAAAAGAAATTAGTACTAAAGATAATTTAGCTCACGTGCAAAAACTTCATGGTGGTCAACAAAGAACAGGCTGCAGTATGTAATACGTGCAGGTTTTGTTGACGAGATGAACTGTTGGTGGTGGACACACATAATGACTAAAATGTCATAAAGTTTCATCGACTAAAACATTTTGAATTTTTGTCAACCCAAATTTTTTTCTCAATTTTCAGCGACTAAAACATTTTGAATTTTCGTTCTCTGATAAGTGGACGAGTTTGATAAACTGAGGAGTTTCACAGGCACATTGGAGATTATGAAGATTCTCGTAGTGACTTCCTGTTGACTCGTCTCTGTACACAGGTGGAAATGAGACGTAATTCGTCCATATTTGTGCAGGTTTTCTGAAAGCTCACAGATACACATCACATGGAGCAGAACCACCAGAGATCATGGAGGCAGAGCAGCGTAGTTCAAGTGAGATACGACCAGAGGAGACGATGACGAAATTCTAACAGACGTAATGAATCAGTAATATAGGGAAAAGAATCCTCCGTCCACACGTCAGGATGTATCTGATGACCCCACAGACCTCCGCCGTCCACAACAATGCCTCCATTTAAAGGTACAATATTACGACCTCGTCCACGGTTACCTCTTTAGTTGCTATGTGAAACTTTTGACTCCGCCCTCTGGTGCCATCTATTGGCTGTTTCTATGGCAACATAAATGACACATGGAAGTATGAAGACGGGGAACTTTGCAGCGTTTGAGACAGGATTTATTTTCATTCGTAAAGGGAGAATAAATGACGGCGTTAAACTGTCGACCTGAACTGTGTCCGAGGTGGACAGACAGCTGCTGGCCAATCAGAGAGCAGGATTCTACACGGCATAAAATAATTGAACTTCCAGGAAAGTTTAATGTTTAAAGTTTTAGTGTTTCGTTTACAGCTGCGGTCGGATCAGATAACGTTATCACCTCTTTTCATCTGGTCATCTGATCTGGATTCATCTGGATTTTGTTCTTTCAAGTCGAGGGTGAAGAAGTATTCAGATATTTTACTGAGGCAGAAGTCGCAGTATGACAAAATAAAAATACTCCAGTACAAGTTAAAGTCCTGCATTAAAATGTTTCTCAGATAAAAGTAACGAGACGTACTCAAAATATCAAAAATAGAAATACTCGGTGTAGAAACGAGTTATTATTAATTATTTTATGCGTTATATATTCATGAGGTGATTCTGTATGTTTTGTTTGTTAAATCTAACTAAAGCTGGAAATACTCGTCTACAGTAAAAGTACCTCAGATCTGTACTTGAGTAAAAGTACTTTCCACAGCAGTTGGTAAAACACAGACCCTCTTGTGTCTGAACCTGATCTCCATCTGCTCACCTGCCCTCGCTTCCTGCTGTCGGGGACGTTACGCACGGCGCCACCTCCTCGTCTCCTCTTCCCTTCAGCCCTGCAGCTCCTCGCTCCTCTCCGCTCCACCTTCACTGCATCATCTCCTCCACGCTGAGACCTGGACGCCCCCCACACCTCAGGGACGCCTCCATCCTCAGGACGGTCTCTCTGTCCTCCACCCTCAGACCTCCGTCCAGACTCCAGCGCCTTGTTGTTCCAGCTCTTGAGGAGGCTGTGGAGGGTCAGGACCGCCAGGGTGCACAGGACGTACATGACCTTGTCCCACAGGTCCAGCTCACCTGGAGGAAACCGCTCAGACCGAAGGTTACTCTCTGTGGATGATCAGCCCCATCGTATCAGGTGAAGACGAGATCGTCCAGGTGAGAGACGGCAGTGTTTCCATCCCCTGAGGTTTGAATTCAGCCTCTGTGTCCTCGTCTGAATATTTTCCCTCCAGCTGAACGAAGCTCATCAGCTGTTTTAATCTGCTGCACTTTGTTTAATCCGCTCTCCGTCTCTGCTTTTATATCTCACCTGTTTCCCCTCTGCACTGAGCCCCGCCCCCTCACAGTCCACAGCTCCTTTCCACAGAACTGATAAACACCAGTGGACCTTGTCCCGTCGTCTCTGTTGTTGTCACGTCCTCAGCGATGTGAACAGTAACCAGAGCCAGCAGCTTCAGTTTCTCAGTAACTCAAGACTCGCACAGCGATCTGTCTTCATGTCAGGTTAAAGTCGCAGACACGTCATTTTCACACTTATTCAACATCTGCACGCTGAGCAGACATTGAATAAGTATTCTTATAAACACAGAAGAGTGAGGGTCAGTTCAGTGTCACACAAAAAGGACAAAAAAATAAAGAACAATTGGGCTGGATTTGGATTTTTGTTTGACTTAAAAACGTAATGATTTAAACAGGAAGTCACCGGGCAGGAACAGAGTTTGACCTCTGGTGTTTCACTTGAAAACATAATCTGAAAAGAAAAAAATAAAACTAGATTTTTGTTTGTATATGAAAAAATATAAGACCAGAATAAAACTAAAACAAAATGCAATGTTTCCAGCTAGATTTCAATTTTTGTTTGACCAAAAAAAGAATTAAATGGGAAGTTGCAGAAACAAGATCTGACCTCTGGTGTTTGACTTACAAAAAAATTGTTTTTCTAGAAAATACGTTTAATTTTTTTTTTTTTGCATTAAAAAACTTTAAAAGCAGGAGAAAAAAAAGTTATTTAAGCTAGGTTTGGATTTTCGTTTGACTAAAAAACTTTAAGTGAGAAAAAATATTTTTTTTGTAAAATTATTCAAACAAGAAATTACATTTAGATTCTATTTAAAAAATTGTTTAAAAGAGCAAAATAATTTAAAAATGTATTCTGTTGGCAAAATTTAGATTTTTGTTAAATAACAATTTAAGTGAAATCGGTCGAAGGAGAAAATACATTGATTTTTTTTTTTTTTACTAGAAGAATCTTTTTAGCTACATTTATATTTTTGTTTGAAACAAAAAAAACGATGATTTAAATTTTTACCTGGCAGAAAGCAACCACTGGAGTGCCACTTAAAAAAAAAAAAACGCTTTTATTTCAACCTGTCAAACAGAGAAGAAAATATATTTAGTTAATTTAAAAGAGTTTAATTTGTATAAATAGCGTGCTTTTCTTTTAGCTAGATGTAGATTTTTGTTTGACTAAAAAAAAAAAAAAAAAAAAAAAAAACCCCTAAGTGAGTAAAATAAAAGAATGTAACTTTTAGGCGAGGACGCAGAGCTGTGCTGCAAAAAATAAAACAGAAACAGACTTTAGTTTTATCGACACTTAAAGAAAGCTTCCCTGTTTTACAGTAAAACTGTAAAATGAGCTCAAACTCAGTTTCTGCAGTGATACAGTTACTTCCAACATCTCCACTTTCCCAGCGGGTATGAGTCTGAATAAAATCCTGCGTGACGCCGATTTAAATCAGGAAATGATCCAAGGAACAGAAAACAAGACGTTGCAAACTTCCTGAAGTTTGTTCTCCAGCCTGATGGTAAAAATCCAAATCATCTGCCGAGTCTGAACTTCACGTTTGTTCCACGGTCGAGCTCCCAGTGTTCGACTCCATCCTCCGGCTGCTTCGTTAGTTCATTAGTCCGGTTTGCCCTCTGATTGGACGAGCAGCAGGTCTGAAGGTGAAAGTAAAGAGCTGCAGGCTCGTCCCTCGCTCTCATTATCCTCTGTGACAGATTAAAGCCGAGTCTTCACCTCCATCAGAGAGAGAGACAGAGCCCTTCACTCAGAGTGCACCTCTCTGGCCCCTCCCTCCCTCCCCGTCCTGAGACCATCTGTTGTTTCTGCAGGATAAAACTCTGCAGAGGACGCTCGCTGATGATGTAACACGACATCATACCACAACATGGCTTTATGTTCAATATCTGCAGGAGATGGATCTGTTACTCTCAGAGAACTCACTGATGCAACAAAACAACTTTTAAAGTTCAGTCATTTCACATTTCAGACTTTTGTATCAATAATTTCTGTCATATAAACAGAAATGTGACTTTAACTCAGACTGGAGTGTGTTTACATCAGCTGATTCACCGATTTGTCACATTTATTTAATTTTTATATCAGACTCATTTCTACATTTGTAAAACTGTATTTACACACTTTATTATAAATATTCTTATTTTAAAGTTGTCACCATGTAAAGCACTCTGGTATCATGTTTTCAATCTCCGTTACACTCCACTACTTGATCCAAATACTGATTCACAACTCATTCATTCAGTCATTCATTCATAATCTGTAACTGCTTATCCTGTTAAGAATTGTGGGGGGCGGAGCCTATCTCAGTTGACACTGGGTGAGAGGCGGGGAACATTTCGGAGCACCTGGAGGAAACCCACGCTGACACAGGGAGAACATGTCAGAGCACCTGGAGGAAACCCACACTGACACAGGGAGAACATGTCAGAGCACCTGGAGGAAACCCACGCTGACACAGGGAGAGCATGTCAGAGCACCTGGAGGACACCCACGCTGACACAGGGAGAACATGTCAGAGCACCTGGAGGAAACCCACGCTGACACAGGGAGAACATGTCAGAGCACCTGGAGGACACCCACGCTGACACAGGGAGAATATGTCAGAGCACCTGGAGGAAACCCACGCTGACACAGGGAGAACATGTGGGAGCACCTGGAGGAAACCCACGCTGACACAGGGAGAACATGTCAGAGCACCTGGAGGAAACCCACGCTGACACAGGGAGAACATGTCGGAGCACCTGGAGGAAACCCACGCTGACACAGGTAGAACATGTCAGAGCACCTGGAGGAAACCCACGCTGACACGGGGAGAACATGTGCGAGCACCTGGAGGAAACCCACACTGACACAGGGAGAACATGTCAGAGCACCTGGAGGAAACCCACGCTGACACAGGCAGAACATGTCAGAGCACCTGGAGGAAACCCACACTGACACAGGTAGAACATGTCAGAGCACCTGGAGGAAACCCACGCTGACACAGGGAGAACATGTCAGAGCACCTGGAGGAAACCCACGCTGGCACAGGGAGAACATGTTGGAGCACCTGGAGGAAACCCACACTGACACAGGGAGAACATGTTGGAGCACCTGGAGGAAACCCACGCTGACACAGGGAGAACATGTCAGAGCACCTGGAGGAAACCCACGCTGACACAGGGAGAACATGTCAGAGCACCTGGAGGAAACCCACACTGACACAGGGAAAACATGTCAGAGCACCTGGAGGAAACCCACGCTGACACAGGGAGAACATGTGGGAGCACCTGGAGGAAACCCACGCTGACACAGGGAGAACATGTGGGAGCACCTGGAGGAAACCCACGCTGACACAGGAGAACATGTGGGAGCACCTGGAGGAAACCCACACTGACACAGGAGAACATGTCAGAGCACCTGGAGGAAACCCACGCTGACACAGGGAGAACATGTGGAGCACCTGGAGGAAACCCACACTGACACAGGGAGAACATGTCAAAGTTCAGTCATTTCACATTTCCTGTCATATAAACAGAAATGTGACTTTAACTCAGACTGGAGTGTGTTTACATCAGCTGATTCACAGATTTGTCACATTTATTTAGATTTTTATATCAGACTCATTTCTACATTTGTAAAACTGTATGTCAGAGCACTTTATTATAAATATTCTTATTTTAAAGTTGTCACCATGTAAAGCACTCTGGTACCCACGTTTTCACAAGAACATGTCACTACTTGGAGGAAATACGCTGACACACAACTCATTCATTCAGTCATTCATTCATAATCTGTAACGCTTATCCTGTTAGGAGAATTGTCGGAGCCTATCTCAGTTGACACTGACACAGGGAGAACATGTCAGAGCACCTGGAGGAAACCCACGCTGACACAGGAGAACATGTCAGAGCACCTGGAGGAAACCCACACTGACACAGGAGAACATGTCAGAGCACCTGGAGGAAACCCACGCTGACACAGGAGAGCATGTCAGAGCACCTGGAGGACACCCACGCTGACACAGGAGAACATGTCAGAGCACCTGGAGGAAACCCACGCTGACACAGGAGAACATGTCAGAGCACCTGGAGGACACCCACGCTGACACAGGAGAATATGTCAGAGCACCTGGAGGAAACCCACGCTGACACACGGAGAACATGTGGGAGCACCTGGAGGAAACCCACGCTGACACAGGGAGAACATGTCAGAGCACCTGGAGGAAACCCACGCTGACACAGGGAGAACATGTCGGAGCACCTGGAGGAAACCCACGCTGACACAGGGAGAACATGTCAGAGCACCTGGAGGAAACCCACGCTGACACAGGGAGAACATGTGGGAGCACCTGGAGGAAACCCACACTGACACAGGGAGAACATGTCAGAGCACCTGGAGGAAACCCACGCTGACACAGGGAGAACATGTCAGAGCACCTGGAGGAAACCCACACTGACACAGGGAGAACATGTCAGAGCACCTGGAGGAAACCCACGCTGACACAGGGAGAACATGTCAGAGCACCTGGAGGAAACCCACGCTGGCACAGGGAGAACATGTCAGAGCACCTGGAGGAAACCCACACTGACACAGGGAGAACATGTCAGAGCACCTGGAGGAAACCCACGCTGACACAGGGAGAACATGTCAGAGCACTTGGAGGAAACCCACGCTGACACAGGGAGAACATGTCAGAGCACTTGGAGGAAACCCACGCTGACACAGGGAGAACATGTCAGAGCACCTGGAGGAAACCCACGCTGACACAGGGAGAACATGTCAGAGCACTTGGAGGAAACCCACGCTGACACAGGGAGAACATGTCAGAGCACTTGGAGGAAACCCACGCTGACACAGGGAGAACATGTCAGAGCACTTGGAGGAAACCCACGCTGACACAGGGAGAACATGTCAGAGCACCTGGAGGAAACCCACGCTGACACAGGGAGAACATGTGGGAGCACCTGGAGGAAACCCACGCTGACACAGGGAGAACATGTAAGCAACCCTCTTGCTTACGAAAATGGATGGATGAACAAACTGACAACAGACAGTTCTGTCATCAAGTTACTGAACTAACAGTACTTGGTGATCAGCTGATCAGAGTAAAGACACACAGCACAGTTCAGTAAAAACACCATCAGCAGTATTTTGTTGTTTAATTTAACAAAACTCCATCATACAGATGAAATGAAGTGATCACGTTCTAACTAAAAGAAGTTGGCGGCGGAGCTCAAAGTCTCAGCAGCTCTCTGCGTTGACACCTGATCAGACGCTGCACTCCTGATCTGGTTGTATGTTCTTTGTACGATGACAATAAAGGCTTTCTGATTCTAATTTTCAGCTTTAAATGAAGGACTCGTCGTGGTGGTCAGACGTGACCTGGTTCTGGCTGTCATGGTAACTTCAACCCTCTGGTCCAGTATACGTGACAGACTGGTGGATCCTGTGGGGACTGGGCTCAGTGGGAGCTGACGGTCTGAATCATGATGCACAGATCATTCAGCTCCTCGCTGTACATCACAGAGACGTACTGTAAAACAAAACCGTTCTGCTGCAACAAAAGAGGATGTTTCCAGTCCAGCGGGCGCTTTCAGGGTCCTAATGAGGGGGGCGGAGTCACAGCAGGAAACTGAGTCAAACTGTCACCAATAAGACGGCTCACATGTTAAACGCCTCTTCACAGGGAGGACCCGGGGGCCGATGGAGAGCTTCAACAGGTCCTGGAGAAGGTCCTGTGAGTCCCTCAAGAGCTTTAGAGGATGTCTAAGAAGCTGTAGGGGATACTACGATCAACTCAGGAAATAGAAATACACAAACACAAAGCTCCATGTCAGGTTCACTGAACCACTCAAACAAAGTCCAGGTGAGGCTGAATGTGAGACAGAGTCCATGTCGCTCCACCTGTAATTAAAATCTCTTCTGTTTCCTGCCAACTCAAACAAACCGTACCTGATAAAGAATAAAATAATAAAGAGTAAACATGGGCGGAGTCAGTTAATGTCTTACTCAGAGAGATGAATGAGGGTCAATGATCAGATCAGCCTGATATGTTTGAGGAAACTGGATCACTCACCACAGGAACATCAAAACAGTCACGTCTTAAATAAAGTTCATCCGAGGGTCACCTGGCTCAGGTCGGCATGCTGTAAACATCTTCAGACCGGGTGTTGTACGCAGGGCTGAGTATCACCACTGATTCCCTGAATTGATTTGATTTTGATTCACAACGTCCTGATTAAATTCAGTATTGATTCGACTGGGGATATTTCAGTTACAATATACATTTTGTATTGCATTTTTCAAGCAGCAACAGAATATTAAAACAGCAAAGTCACAAAATAAACTGAGTGAAGTTTAGAAAGAATAAAGAACACAGACGTCATCATCAGTCTTGTTGCTGAGGAGACTCACTGCCTGCAGGTCACATGACCACAGGTCACATGACCACAGGTAAGTTTTAAGATACGAGACAAACCGCCAGACATAAACAGGCGTTGTTATTTCAGCATGCTATCAGCTGTAAAGCCTCTGTGCTTGTTTATAACATAATATGGTCGGCGGTCCTTTCCTACATGTTAACACGTAGTTGATCAGGTGTATTGATAAAGTATTGACTTTATTTTGTGAAGGTTTTATTGCACTCACAGTAACAAGCGTAGATGTTATCACATCAAGTTACCTTCACTTCCTGTCTCCACTACACTGTGTTCTGAATATGTGTTTGTGTGTCTTACCTTCAACTCAGACAGCATTTATATAGCACTGCTGCACGATCAATCACACCAACACATAAAAACAGTGAGCTAACAGTTACTGATAAAAGAGCCAGCTTTTAAAAATACGTACGTTAATAATTTAGTGCCACGGCTTGTTCACTACCAGCGAGATTAACGAGGTTAAAACTTCACACGTGCATGCAAACAGGCGTATGTTAAAAGATTAATGTTGGATTTTATGAATCGATATCGCATCATTAAAGGAGGATCAATTTGAGTCGGTGATTTGTTTATTTTAAGCTCTAGTCGTATTTGACTCAGCAGCTGCTCCTCAGTGGAACATAATGACAACAGGAAATGAGCGTCCAGCGAGCGTCCCCTAACATCAGAGCTCTCTGAACACACTGCATCCATCAAATATGCACTTCTGTTACATCATTTAAACAAAGCACATAACGATCAGCTGTGAGCTCCACATCAGACTGGACATGGAACCATCACAGTATAATACTGATATACTGCCCAGCCCCGTATGGCGCCTAACTTTAGTGGATCATATCAGGTATGAAATTAATCTGCAGATGCTCCAAGATGAGACCAAACTTTTCTCTGGATGTCAGTTTCTGAGACACAACGGAGGACAGAATGTGTCCCGTGACAGACATGAGGCTCGCTGTTTTTAGCCAAGATGATTTCTGTAAACCTTTCGGCTCCTGTCGGCCTCTGAAGAGGAGCGAGGAGTCAGTGACGGAATAACACGGGCAATAAAACGGGTTTTCAACTATCATCAATCACCCGAACCACAAGAGGGCCTTCCACATACAGTCATACGTGTGCACCAGTAACTGTAAGAACAAAAGTCTTGATGTGTGTAAACTGTGTTCAGCTCGTCCACCTGGACTCACTGCAGCTTTAAACCACGATGACGAGAGAGAGGCTGTTTGGGTTAAGTGGTTTACAGATTCCCAAAATGCACTGCACACGCCCATTTCAGCTCTCCGTCAGAGCTATTTCAGGAGGAAATTACAGAGTGAGCAGCTGGATGGAAACACACACACACACACACACACACACACACACACACACACACACACACACACACACACACACACACACACAGAGTCATGTAACGTGGTTGTAACATGACATCAGTCATCTGGGGAAAAAAGGAAAAGTGGAGGAGAGAAGAGAAAAGCTGACAATGAAGGAAACAAGGGTCTCCTCCTCCTCCTCCTCCTCCTCCTCCTCCTCCTCCTCCAGCTTAAAGGGAGAGTTCAGATCTTTTGTAGTGGGGTTGTATCTGCTTTTCATCCACAGCAGCCCGTCCACCAGGCTGCTGTCCTGCTGTGGACGGGCTGCAGCAACAAAACATATTTTAAACACCTAAAGTATAAATATCAGTTTATATGTACACTGTGTTCAGAATATTTTCACTGCTTTACCTTCAACTCAACTTTATTTATATAGCACCTGACACACAACACCGTTGATCCAAAGTGCTCAACATCATACACAGAGGAAAACAAAAAGCAAAAGAAGAGAAGAAGAGAAAAAGAATAGTACAATCAAAGATAACAGTACAATCAGAATAAGGTGCAACAAAAACCTGGAAGGATAACAGCAGTAATAAAAGCACAATAAAGGCACAGACTTCAGGTTAAAAAAAAACTTGGGGTGGTTGGCTTAGGCACAATCAAAGGCAGTGGAATACAGGTAAGTTTTTAAATGACTCAATCTCAAATCTCAACGGTGGGGGAGAGCTGGATGGGAGGAGGAAGAGAATTCCACAATTCTGGGACAGCGATGGAGAAACTCCTGTTCGATCCACACTGAGTCCTAGATCTCAGGACTGATAAAAACCTTAGCTCTCCGGCTGTGTGATTATGGGACAGGAGTTCTGTTAAGTAGGAGGGGGCGAGACCACTGAGCGCCTTATATGCAAGCATCAGAATTTTAAAATCAATCCTGGAGCTAACAGGCAGCCAGTGTAGTGAGGCAAGAATGGGGGTGACCTTGTCAAAACTCTGGCTGCTGCATTCTGGACAAGTTGAAGACAGGATAAGGAGGACAGATTGATACCAAAGTAAAGTGAGTTACAGTAGTCAAGGCGGGAGGATATGAAGGCATGGATGACTTTCTCCAGGTCAGAAGCACAGGGAAATGATCTGAGTTTGGATTCAGTGCGGAGCTGCATGAAACTTACTTTAACTACCTGATTGATTCGTTTGTCAAATTTTAATGCCGCGTTGAAAATGACTACAACATTTGACAGCGGGAGCTAACGGGCCGAGGTGAGAAGGGAGAGATGGGTCAGACCTTCATGTCAGACAGCAGTTTCTGACAGGAAAATGAAGCTGTTATATCTCTCTCTTCACCGCCAGACTGATTTAACACCAGTGAACTCAAACATATCTGGCTGCTGACCACGTCCACAGCAGAACGTCACTGAACTTCCAGCCTGTTTCTCCAAACTGACGACATGCTGACTGACATCTACTGTGTGTAACACACTGACTGTGGAGAAGTATCTGATACAACCCCACTACAGATGTCCTATCTGTCCCTTTAAGGCCCAGACACACCAAACTGACACCAAAGAACCAGCTGTGACGAAGGCCGACTGTTGCGCGCACCAAGCCAAGACAAAGATGACAGCCGCCAGCACTCTCACACCAGCAGACAGCAGTTATTCATCATTCAAAAAAGCCCTAGTCATTAACTGAATGCAGTTAAACTCCAATAAAACAACATGAGAAGCTTCATTCAGTTTTACTGCAGAGACGTGTTCTTCAAATACAAACTCTAATACTAACTCCAGGAATTTAAAAAGGCTTGGTTGGTTAAAGGTGGCATCCATGGTCATTTCCAATAGCAATCATTTGTTACCTTAGTTTTTACAATTACTTCAGTCCATCATAATAACCAGAAATTATGTTCATAAATGTTTCAGGAGTGTTTGTGTTTTTCCATCTGGTAAGGAAGAGACTGAGAATAATATGTGACAAGAGCAGTCACATCTTAAAGAGACTGATAAAATGATGTCAGCTGAATAAATCAGAATGCTCCATTAAAAACAGAAACAGGTCTGAGGTCAGGACGGGAGGACGAGGAGGAGGAGGAGGAGGAGGAGGAGGAGGAGGAGGAGGAGGAGGAGCAGTCGAGTCAACAGTCCAGTAAAATCAGTAAAAATCTGAATGGAGTTTGGTTCTGTCTCATCAGCTCTGCAGAGGAGCTGAATGAAGCTTCCTGTGTTGTGTTTGTGTGTTTTACTGAGCAGGAAGTGAAGTCAGAGTCCGACTGTCACACAGACAGCAGAGCAGCATCCAGCCAGACGCCCTGCAGCATCATGGGAAATCTGGCTCAACAGCTCCACCTGCTGGACTCACAGAGGATCAGTGTGACTGTCCGCGGCCGTCTGGTTTTAATCACACACACACATTACATAACAGCTGGATTCTCACACACACACACACACACACACACACTGCAGAGTCGTGCTCTTCTGATGCAACCTGAGTTTCTTCAGTTTCAGTATTTTTCTTCATGGTAACAGTTAATTTCCTGTCGTGTTGTGTTCAGGCTCTCTGGATGAAGAAGGTCTGACATCATCATCATCATCACATCTAAAAAGACGTTACGTTTAAAGCACCACACCCACAAACACACTGCAGACTGAGAGCAGCGTGTCAGTCAGAGTTACGTCTGACGAGAAAGTCGAGTTCACCAAACAAGTCCAACAGAAATTCATAAAGACAGAATATGAAACTCATTAAGGTGCAGTGTGTGACTCTGCAGGAAGAATTTAATTGAACTCTAATTCAACTCAAAACACACACACACACACACACACACACACACACACACACTGTATTTCTGTTTCACTACTGTAGTGAGGACGGTAGGTGGGAGAGGAAGAGAGAGAGAGACAGAGGGAGAGGAAGAGAGAGAGAGACAGAGGGAGAGGAAGAGAGAGAGGAAGAGGAAGAGGTCAGAGATGTGTCTGTAGTGCAGCTAACAGGACTTCATGGCAACAAAATCATTTGCAAACATTGTGCGGCGTACAGAGCGAGCAACAAAGCCAGTGATATAACTTTACCTAATGTTAGTTATAGTTAGCATTAGCATATGTTGCTACAGTTGCTGCTGCAAAGCTAACACACAAAGAGGACAACACAGGCTGTTTCCCTGGGCCAGCACACCAGCTCCAGACAACACTACTCACAGCTGACCTGCAGGTCTGTGAAACAGCAAAACTTGTGTTACCCATCTTTGGAGCAGAAACACAGCAACCTCCACCCTAACGCCTTTCATCTCTCACAGGTCTTTCCTCACTGACGTTGAAGCAGCCATTGGCCCTGACCTGATCACATCCCTTTCTTTTATTTTTTGTTCCTCTGACCTCCTCGTCTGTGGCCGTTTCTCAGCCGTCACACTGTGGATTGTCTGTTACCCATTTACAGAGCCAGGGTCGTGTTTGAACACCAGATTTTTCCCGTGCACACAGAAGAGACAGCGAGCAGACTGTGAGAAGAATAAAACTGATGAGTTTCACAACAATTGTATTGGATTAGAATCAGACTCCACCTTCACTCAGATTAAATCCAGCTGATAGAAACAAAAACTTCTGTAACCAGGGTTGCCAACTCTCACGCATCTGGCGTGTGACACATGCATTCACTTTCCATCTCTCGGTCTCATTTCTCACGCCAGCGACGAACGCTGGAAAAAAGGCTGGCAGATGAGTATTCTAAATTAATTTCAAACAGTAGGCATGCCAGGTGGGCGGAGTTGAAGTTTGCAGCCAGACTTCAGAGAGAGGAGAGGACCTGATCGGCATACTGGTTGAGTGAAATGGAGTGCAGCCGAATGTTTCTGTGGAAAACTACTCTCTGATTGGACAGCTGTCAGCCGACTACGGCAGGGTTGCCAAGTGTCATGCATCTGGCGTGTCACTCTCTCAAGCCCGTTTAAGAAATCTCATTCCACCGTCTGCGAGTCCTTTTTTTTTTTTTTCCCCACGTCCAGCCCATTGTGTGGCTTCACCGGACCGCATGCTGGATGTCCACTGGATCCATCACGTGCGCAACTTGGCCATGGCGCAGACTCGCTCCATCCCGTGCCAGGCATCAATGTCCACTGGAACTGTAATGGCGCACACGCGAGCGGCTGGAATTATCAGATCGTGAGATCATAATATCATGCGATAATTTGCAGAAACCCTGGAGGTATAAAGCAGGGCTGGACTGGGACAAAATAATGGCCCGGGCATTTTTGGCTATGGTGGCCCACTATGACTGGTGAAATGCCATACACACACTGAGCTGTTACCAAAATTCAAATAAATCTCAGTAGTACCCTACGTGAAGAGAAGAGAGTACCAAGGCTAGAAAGTCAATGTGCTCATTCACTTCTCATAAACATCCCGGTGGCAGCAGATGGCCCCGGAGCACACAGTGCCTATGGTGAAAGCACTTGCCAAAGAAACTCTACAAGATTCATCAGTTCAATTTTTAATAAAATGTGTGCAAGTACAAATAAGATATATTAATGTCGGCATTTTTTTTGTCCCAGTCCAGCCCTGTACGCAGGTCACTGAAAGTCCTTAAATTGATCTATTTCTGTATGAAATTACATGACATTAAGATTTCGCCGTGTGAATTTCTAAATTTTCCCCCCAAGAAAATCTTTCTGTTTGTCACAACAGGACATATTACTGGATTGTTTAAGCAGATGACTGTACTACCATAGACTGATGAAATCAACCTTGATCTGTGCCGTAAAACAAATATACATCTATGGACGTATGTGGGGCTTAGGCCTATAAATATGAATATGTAAACATACACTCATTTCTTCTGTTTGCCACATGTGTATATGAACTCTTTTAAGGTTAAAAAAACAAACAAAAACGTGCCGCCGTTGATGACCACGCACGCACAAGCAGATATTACATCACAAGCTAAAATCTCACTCCGGCCCTCTGACCAAAGTTGGCAGCCCTGCATGACCTCACTCACACATTTACAAGTATCTTAAAATATAATGTTATTCTAAATCTGCAGAGTCAAACTAACATCATGTGACGTTACTGTCACATGATGTTTTCATTCAACAGAATGAACCCACAGTCAGCACCAAAAAGGAAGTGATGTCATGTGATGCAGGAAAAGGACACATAAGGATCAGAGCGATCATAGACTGACAATAGTGTCATAATGTAATGTATATATTCAGCACCAGAGGACACACAACACTATATCATCACAATACTTAGGTCATGATACGATATATTGTGATTTATCATCTTTTTATCCAACTGTAAATTATTTCTCTAAAAGGAAAACTTTGTCAGTTTCAGTTTCACCTCCTGAGATCAAGTCTTCAGTCTGTTCATCGACTTTAATCATTTTAATTGCAGCTAAATGTGACACAGAGCAGACAGACTGACCAACAGCGTCATAACACCTGTCAGAAGTGCTGCATACACCTGACAGACTGAGCTGTGGGCAGATTCTACGCCCTCTGTGAGAACAGATAAAACGCTGTGACTTCAGTGTCACCAGTCGATTGTGGATCTGTCGGCTCAGTGAACATTTAAACACAGACTCTGGATCAGCTGTCGGCTTTAGCTCCTGAAGAGTTACACTCTGAGGTCACAGACTGATGATGTCATCAATGAGCTCACCTCCTCTCAGTGTTGAGGAGCTCGTTTAACATGTTACCACTTCCTGTCTCTGTGACACAAATCAAAGAACATCTCAGCTCATTAACTGAGTCAATAAACCAACAGGCTCCACCCAGTCCCAACTGTCACACTGCTGCTCCCTCCAACACCCATTAATTCTCCATCACATCAACTCTAACCACAAAAATCCTCCACTCCAACATCAGCAGAGCCACGTTAGCTGTCTGTCAGTCCGTCTGTGTCCGTCCTTCACTTCGTTCCTGACTGAAACATCTGTTGGATGATCTGTGATGAAGTGTGCTTCATCGTTGATGTTCCCCTCAGCATGAACTGTAATAACTTTTCTTCTTCTTCTTGCATGGTCACTGTTAGCATGTTAACATGTTAGCATCAGAGCAGTTAGCATGGCTGCAGGCGTGTTTACACACAGTGCACATATTTTACACTTTGCTGAGTTTCACACAGACGTATTTATAGGTTTAGTAAAAACATATGAAGAGATGTTTCTCTGAGTGTTCTGATGTTTATAACTCTCTGAAGGACCAAGAAGATTTCCTGAACCTTTACTGCACCCATCACTATGATTCACTCACAGCACACTTTAATTTAAAAATCTATTTGTAGCATCTAACCTTCAGTTTTCCTTAAATGTACAAGAAGACATAAACTCCACAGACTTACGGCTGAACTGACACTCTGTCACTCACTCAACACTACAGTTTAAATTGAATGCAGCAGAATCACATTATCTTTTTTATTCCATGTGTTCTTCTTCCTCATGAAAACCTGAGAGATGAGCAGCAGCTGCAGAGGTCTCACTTCTCTCTGACTCCACACCTCCAGATAGTTTTACTTCTCAATCTTGAGTCGGCGCCAGTCGAAGACTACAAGTGACTAGGGCTGTAGTCTCCTGGTCGACTAGTCGATTATTTGGTCGCTATGCTCTCATCCGACCAAATTCTTATTAGTCAAATAATCGCCGTGTTACTCTCATAAGGAGAAAAGTGCTACATCAACAGCTTTCCAAGATTAATCCATTATTTCCTGCGGCGGGAGGACAGGCTAAGTTACCTGTGAAATGTTGTCAGAAAGTTGAACTCGACCACCCTCACGCTCAGCGTCACCTGTCTGTCTCTGTAAGCTGACACCATTTCCCTCAGTGGAAACAAAGCTTTGATTTACTGTATTTCACAGATAAGAAACAATAAATTGTGAAGACAATAAAGCCTCCACAGCATTTTAAGTCGTGTGTGTGATTTATCCTGGCTTCATATGAACAGAGGAAATCTCTGCTTGTCGCTAGGCTAATTTATACAATGTAAAATGCCATACAGCGTTAATAACGTTAGCATGTTGTATTTGCTTGGAAAACGTATTTAGTATCAGACAGTTGTTTTGTCAGTGAACGTTGTGAGTTGTAACGGAGGGACTCAGTAAAAGCAGAATAGAACGATTTCATGATCGCATCCTTAAAAAAAACAGCCGTTGGTTTGCTGCCTTGTTGTTGTTTATAAAGAGCTGCTGACACGTATGTTATATGTCACACTGGAGGCCGACGCTGTTGTATTACATGTCACGCCTCCTTTGATTCAGCGATGTCATCATGCTGTCTATAATCACACACGTGATGCCGCCGTCGTTTGGTTCTGTGTGAAAATGTAAAGATGGCGTAAAGCGGTAGCGGCTCTGTGGCGCCACCTCTGTGTAAAAATGGCTGCTGTCACAGTTTGGCACTGACTTTCTTTTATTTTGAAATCTTTTCACCCTCACTCTTTATGTGTTCAGACAAACTGCTGCAGTTTAGAAACAGAAACTAAAGGTTTTAAAACTTTTTTCAGTTTCTGTTGCCAGAAAATAAAAACACATTTTAAAAGTCAACATGTCCTGTTTCATTCAGACAAACTCTCTGAGCTCTCCTCTCGATCCTTCACGCTCCTCAGTCTGCAGTTTTTCCCACAACTCCACACACAGTCCGTCGTCTGAAACTCTGAGGGACTCGATCTGATTATGAAGCAGTAAATCACATTTCCACAGACGAGCCTGAACCTCGTGCTGCTGCAGTTCGTTCTCAGCTCATCTCTGACAGACTGAAAGAGCTCTGGAGACATGAAGACAGGAACTCTGCTGACTTGTTGTCATTAACAACAGTCCCACCTGCAGGTGTATTAACACAAATATTACCTGTCAGCAGCTCTGACTCGACCCTGAACGCAGCACGGAGCAAACACTGAGTTAATCTTTAATGAAGTGTGAGCGGCCGCAGTTGGACTGAAAGAAGCTGCTTCCTGCTGCTTTGTGTCTTTTTACCATGTAAAGCAGAAACAACTGCAGGAAACACAGCTGGATGCCACAGAGTCCCACTGTTATCTAACACCAGTGAACACATCACATGCTGGTCGGTACTGTGTGTGACAGTTTTACAGTCAGAGAGTCAAAACACAACTTCTTATCAGAGGAATGTCAGCGCTGCCCGGACGAGAGGGAGGAAAGGTCTGAGTCTGGAATGTAACATGAAGCTGAGGGACCTGTTAGCTTAGCTGTTAGCCTAGCTGCTGCTCTCCAGCTGGTCAGTGGTCTTGTCTCTGGTTACATGGACCAGTTTTTCTTCTGTCAGTTGTCTTTAATCTAATTCTATACCCACAAAAACACCATCAGTCATATTAAACAAAGTAAAAACAAGGACCCATGAATGTGTCGTAAGAGCTGGATAATGGATCCAAAGATGGCGGCCACTAACTTGAACGGAAACTGCTTGCCGAGTGCATAACATGGATGTATTAAGAGACCCAGAAACAGTGTTGGAGTCAGGACCCCGTTCGCTCCTATAAAAGTTGCTCAGAGGTGCATGAACATGTCTCCACTGTGTGACATGACCTGATTGATTGGTGCTGCTTACACATCATTGGGCCCACAGAGCAGGTGCATTAGAGACTTCCACCAGCTGAGCCGACTTCTTCTGGTTCAGCAGTACGCTAACTTAAATGGGAATGAGATCATTTAATCTTGTGGCTCCTATTGACGTCCTAAATGTTATTGGACTGAATGGATTCAATCCTGACAGTGAAGCCAGTCATTTCACAGGAGCTGTGACACAGACTGCATACAAAGATGGACGACATGACAGCTCCCCAAAGTGAAGCCAAAACATCTGGATCGCCCCCTGGTGGCTGGCTGCAGTAGTGTTCAGTCAGTGTAGCAGTGTTTCTTATGCTTGGTCCACTGACTTTATGTTGAGACGTCATAACAAATACAAAATATCTGTTGGTTAAAAAAATTAATGGAACAGATGTAATAACTGGACATGTCCTGTCAACAGCTTTACAGACGTCTCTTTTATGATGGAGGTCTATGGGGAAAATGAAAGGAGACTGGGTTTAGTGTTGGACGCAGGGCCCTGTCCATTCCTATGAAAGCTGCTCAGCAGCACATGAAGCCAAAAATAGTTTAATTTCTGGTATAAAATTACACAGATCTTCCTAATCCGTGCAGGCACTAGCATTTCCTTTAACCATGCCTCCCAGGTCGTGGACTTGCTTACATGATGAATGACTAAAGATGGATTATTTCCAATACCAGTGCTAAAACCATTTAAAAATAATACCAGTGCCTAAATGGTGCACATCAGCACGTTATTAACTGAAAGCAGAGTGGTACATCTTCTCAGGAGAAGACCTTTGACTGAACTGAATCAGCTATATCTGCTCAGAAACTACAGACGGTCACACGACACACGGCTGAAGGTTTTAAATCAGAGATATTCTGAGCTCCACGTCAGTAAAACGTGCTGAGCAGGTCGTCAGTGATGTGGCTGCTGCTGCTGCTGCTGCTGCTGCTGCGGCTCACTGATACAAGACACAAAAAAAACCTGCAGACAAAACCGAGTTTATTTATAGAAAGATTTGTGCTGGAGCGGTCAGTCTCTGCAGACACACCCTGCAGGCCGGCCGCCTCCTCAACCAACACACTGATGTTACTGTCATCATCACCGCACACACACACACACACACACACAGCATGAACAGGAAACCAGAGAGAGTGTCTGCGTCCCAAATGTCCTCATGAGGACAGGAAACACATAACTCACTGCAGAGTGAGGACGTCCAGCAGCAGCTCCTTTAACGAGTTGTTTAACGTTCAGACTCGGAGGTTTTTAATCAGACTGAAGTTCAGAGAATCAAAGGAGCTGCGTTAACGTCCTCACAACAACATCTGCTCCTCACAGGACGATTTACAGACATGTTTTTTAACCTAACAGGATCCGACAGCTCACTATCTGAGTTTCACTCCACCGTCCTGTCAGAGCTCCAAAACTTTTCATGAGTTAGGAAAAAAGCAGCTGCTGGAAACACTGAGACAGGAAGTGAAACGCAAAACAAAAACTGGAGCTAAAAGAGGCTGAAAAACTGTACAGAGCTGCAGAGACAGAGAGGATCAGGCTGCACACATCGCACATGTCCTCTGACATAAACACAATACAAGCAGCTTCAATGACTGATAAACAGTTTGTGGCTTCAGAGAAGAGAAGAAGTCATTACTCCATCTATCAACACTTCTAATAATCAATTATTTGTTTCGTCCTTGATGAAGCAAATCTGTCAAACGTTCTTTGTCTGCAGCTTCTCAAATGTTCAGATTTGCTGCTTCTCAGTTTTCTAATCACAGTAAACTGTTGGTCAATAAAACAAAAGAGGTGGGAATCACCAGTGGCTCCCTGAGAGGACAGCATCAACGTATCACTGCGATATTAAATATTTTGCAGTATGCTGAGTATTGCGCTAACATATATCGCAATTTATTTTTTTCCAGTGGCAACTTAAAGTCAACATTTGTTTTCATCTAATAAAGTTTTAGTCTTTTCGTCTCTCTTCAGTTACTGAAACAAACTGTTTCTACTGAACCAAAAAAAGAAATTGATTTTATCATTCTCGTAGGCTACTAAAGTTTAATAATATGTATTTGCAACATTTAATCATTTATGTAATGAAATACTGATACTTGGCGTTTATGTATCTGTTCGATATGGCCACACAAAATACCGCAATACTATGATGTGTCAAGTTTTCTCCGCCCGTACAAAACAAGACGTCTGAAGACGTCACTCTGGACTCTGAAAACTGTGATCGACAGTTTTCATTTTTCTGACTAAACTTTCAAGTTTGTTTTGCTACATACTCAACACACCTTCACTGCTCCTCTAGTACTGTACTTTATAATACACACAACAAAATAAATATGTATACAATGATGATAATGTCTTAAATATCAGGGGCTGACCCGAATCCTTCAAAGCTTCAACTGGTGCCAAGCAATCGATGTCCAAATCAGTTGTTCTTAAACTCAGTGATAGTTTTGTGACTCAGACTTGCTCTCATCTAAAGTCAGTCACCATTAGAGTTGGGTAAAGAAACTCGGTACTTTTTGTACTTGGTACCGATTCACTTAAAATGAATGGGTGCCAAATTTCGTTACCTGAGGTGGAGGTGGAGCGAGAGCACACGACTGGCACCTCAGACTCAGCAACTTCCAATTTAAGGAAGTGTATTTATTTCTATTTAAATCTTTTTATTGAATTTTCAAAATAAATGCATGTGCAGACCAAAGTTAACGTGCAGCACTGTTCCTAAATGTTCAATAAAATGTTGAAACTGAGAAGTTTAGACTTAAAAAAGTACTGAAATAATGTACCGTTTGGTACCAGTACCGAATTCCAGATACCGGTACCGGATCGGCTCAGTTATGAACGGTACCCAACGCTAGTCACCATCAGTTCATCACAGTCTGACCACATATGACAGGCTCACAGATCCGCCAGCAACATGTCAGAAACATCTGGAATTGTTTCAAAATTTGCAGCGACAATCTCCAAAATCTCGAGTGCCAGATATGCCAAAGGAAACTGGCACAAATCTACGAGCTTTGATCAAAAGCAGATATTTATCACTCAAGCTTCGATGCACAAAAACTGGTGCTCTGATTAATATATAAATATTAAATGCATCACACACATATTAAATATGGTGCAAATATTAACAGGACACAGAGGAAGAGAAGAACTAGAGCGCAAATGGATCAAAACCATTTTCTGCAATCAGTCAATTAGGAGCTCAACACAAAACTAATCAGCAAAATTCTGAGAATGGATTTGGTGATTTTACAAGAAAAACTTTGATGTTTTTATCATTTTATTTTATAACAACCTGAACATTTGGTGGTTTTGGAAAGTTAGTCGTAGAAAAACGAGACATTTAAAATGTTGGCTTTGACCTCAGACAAATGTGACGGGCGTGTTATAGAATTAACATCCTGATAATTACTTTGGTGATTTCACAAGTAAAAATGCAAAATATTTGACAGTATCAGATTCTCAACTGTGACCAACCTTTTTCGTCATTTTACATTAAAACAAACTGAATATTTTAACTTTCTGAGTGCTGGTCAGATAAAACAAGACTTTTATAGACTTTTAAATTTGAACATGATTTATTGTTTTGTGACAGAGTGATCGATTAATGGAAGAAATGAGCGATAATGAAAATATGTGTTTGCAGATATGACTGATCGATTATTGAGTGATTATTTGATTGACAGACCTTTGTGTTTGTTTTGTCCATTTACCAGTAAAGTTTTATCTTTTCACTGTTTGTAAATGTGATTTTATTGAGTTTCAGGTTGTTGACAGACTGACAGCAGCATGTGCTTTACCAATGATCAATAAATATGTTGATCCCTCTGTAGCCCACAAACACAGACACGTGCATGTGTGCGTGTGCGTGTGCGTGTGCTGACCAGGTGAGGCCGTGTCCCTTTTGTCTGACAGAGAAAAGCGAGCAGTGAATGAAGCGGTGGAAGCTGCTGGACGGTCCCATGAAAAGAGTCAGACAGACACAGCGAGGTGAATCAGATCTGCACTGTTGGACACTTTTAACCGCTGGTTCATTAAGAGGACACCGACAACACACCGACACTGCGGGGACAGGACACCGCGTCCCCGTAAACCACCACAGCCAGACTTTGTGCCACGACAGTCGGAAGAACACAAAGTTTGAGGAGTCCAAACTTTTCCTTACCTCCGGTCCCAAGCAGCGACTCCTCTCCCTCCTCTTCCTCCTCCTCTGTCCGCGGCTCCCTCTCAGTAAATCCCTCCAGTCTCTGTCGGACAAACAGCTCAGCTGCTGAACCGTGTGTTAACAGTCTGCACCGGGCTGTGGGGTCACGGTAGCTCCAGGTTTCAGCGGGAGAAGGTCGGTGTGTCTCCCCGCTGCTCTGCGTCTCTCCGCCGCTAAAAGTCAAGACTGCTGCCTGGCTGTGCTGCCTTCACGGACGGTCGGACATGTGGAGGCTCAGAGGCTTGAGCGCGCATGGGCGAGGGGAAAAACACTAAATTTATAGAAACGAGGGCGGGTCGGGTTTGTGGCTCTGGACCACATGAAGAGAAGTTCCAGGATTCAAATAAGGAGAAAAGTTCTGACATGTTTTCATTAATGTAACTTCAATAACTAATTCACTAATTTATATTTTATTTGTTCACAGAAACTCAGGATTACATCATTTATCCACGGTCATGTCTGTCTGTTTAATAAAGTTTGATTTAAATAAAACTTCAACGTCAAGTGTGATTTTTCTTCTAAAGGAGCAGTTCAACATTTTGAGATAGTCTCATGTCTACAGTGGACCGCCATGGGACCTTCTTTTGGAAAAATCAAGGGTGTGATTTAGGAGAATCTGGAGGAAAAAATCAACAAAAACAATAATAACATAAATAAATAAATAATTGCAATATTATTTTCTAAGCGCTTTACATGTCGATAATTTAAACAGACAAGACATGAAAACAACAACTTTTAAAAGAACTGATAAAACAGAGGAAAGAAAAGTTTAAATTAACTTCAAACTGGTCTGAATGTCAAAGACGTCTTTCAACACATCACAACATCAACGTGTCAAAATCACAGATTTCTTTATTATGATAATGTGTTCAGCTGTAGGTCAAACGAGAGATGGTAAGGACAGGTGCGCAGGTATTTCTCCAAATTCATTTTGCACTGGTAGGTGAAATATGGTATCAAAGAGACGTAACTTCAACACATTTAATGTGGGACGTTAAGTCGTGTGACCGTGGAGTAGTTTGTTTACGGCCTGGTTGTGACGTTAAGTCATGTGACCGTGGAGTAGTTTGTTTACGGCCTGGTTGTGACGTTAAGTCGTGTGACCGTGATGTAGTTCGTTTACGGCCTGGTTGTGACGTTAAGTCATGTGACCGTGGTGTAGTTCGTTTACGGCCTGGTTGTGACGTTAAGTCATGTGACCGTGGTGTAGTTCGTTTACGGCCTGGTTGTGACGTTAAGTCGTGTGACCGTGGTGTAGTTCGTTTACAGCCTGGTTGTGACGTTAAGTCGTGTGACCGTGATGTAGTTCGTTTACGGCCTGGTTGTGACGTTAAGTCATGTGACCGTGGTGTAGTTCGTTTACGGCCTGGTTGTGACGTTAAGTCATGTGACCGTGGTGTAGTTCGTTTACGGCCTGGTTGTGGCGCTGACGTTAAGTCATGTGACCGTGGTGTAGTTCGTTTACGGCCGGTTGTGGCGGTGACGTTACGTCGCGTGACCGTGGTGTAGTTCGTTTACGGCCCGGTTGTGGCGGTGACGTTAAGTCATGTGACCGTGGTGTAGTTCGTTTACGGCCCGGTTGTGGCGGTGACGTTAAGTCATGTGACCGTGGTGTAGTTCGTTTACGGCCCGGTTGTGACGTTAAGTCGTGTGACCGTGGTGTAGTTTGTTTACGGCCCGGTTGTGGCGGTGACGTTAAGTCGTGTGACCGTGGTGTAGTTCGTTTACGGCCCGGTTGTGACGTTAAGTCGTGTGACCGTGGTGTAGTTTGTTTACGGCCCGGTTGTGGCGGTGACGTTAAGTCGTGTGACCGTGGTGTAGTTCGTTTACGGCCCGGTTGTGGCGGTGACGTTAAGTCATGTGACCGTGGTGTAGTTCGTTTACGGCCTGGTTGTGGCGCTGACGTTAAGTCATGTGACCGTGGTGTAGTTCGTTTACGGCCTGGTTGTGACGTTAAGTCATGTGACCGTGGTGTAGTTCGTTTACGGCCTGGTTGTGGCGCTGACGTTAAGTCATGTGACCGTGGTGTAGTTCGTTTACGGCCGGTTGTGGCGGTGACGTTACGTCGCGTGACCGTGGTGTAGTTCGTTTACGGCCCGGTTGTGGCGGTGACGTTAAGTCATGTGACCGTGGTGTAGTTTGTTTACGGCCCGGTTGTGGCGGTGACGTTAAGTCATGTGACCGTGGTGTAGTTCGTTTACGGCCCGGTTGTGACGTTAAGTCGTGTGACCGTGGTGTAGTTTGTTTACGGCCCGGTTGTGGCGGTGACGTTAAGTCATGTGACCGTGGTGTAGTTCGTTTACGGCCCGGTTGTGACGTTAAGTCATGTGACCGTGGTGTAGTTTGTTTACGGCCTGGTTGTGACGTTAAGTCATGTGACCGTGGTGTAGTTCGACGGCCTGGTTGTGGCGCTGACGTTAAGTCATGTGACCGTGGTGTAGTTCGCACGGCCGGTTGTGGCGGTGACGTTACGCCGCGCGTGACCGTGGTGTAGTTCGTTTACGGCTCGGTTGTGGCGGTGACGTTAAGTCATGTGACCGTGGTGTAGTTTGTTTACGGCCCGGTTGTGGCGGTGACGTTAAGTCATGTGACCGTGGTGTAGTTCGTTTACGGCCCGGTTGTGACGTTAAGTCGTGTGACCGTGGTGTAGTTTGTTTACGGCCCGGTTGTGGCGGTGACGTTAAGTCATGTGACCGTGGTGTAGTTCGTTTACGGCCCGGTTGTGACGTTAAGTCGTGTGACCGTGGTGTAGTTCGTTTACGGCCCGGTTGTGACGTTAAGTCATGTGACCATGGTGTAGTTTGTTTACGGCCCGGTTGTGATGTTAAGTCGTGTGACCGTGGTGTAGTTTGTTTACAGCCTGGTTGTGGCGGTGATGTTAAGTCATGTGACCGTGGTGTAGTTCGTTTACGGCCGGTTGTGGCGGGGATGTTAAGTCATGTGACCGTGGTGTAGTTCGTTTATGGCCTGGTTGTGGCGCTGACGTTAAGTCATGTGACCGTGGTGTAGTTCGTTTACGGCCTGGTTGTGGCGGTGACGTTAAGTCGTGTGACCGTGGTGTAGTTTGTTTACAGCCTAATGTTAGCTTTTTCCTTCTGCTGATTGAATTAATTCTTCAATAACCATCAAGTTCATCAGTGAAGATTATCTCCATGAACAAAACCTGAAGGATCAGAAACATTTGTTCGTCGCAGAGTTTATTTTCTGTAATAATCCAAACCTCATTGGAAACATCCTGTTGGCTTTGTGACGAGGGAACCAGGGCGACACTGTCTTCAGGCTTGGCCCACAAAAAAATCGTCATCCCCTCTGTTCAGTGTGACACATTTCTTCTTCTGCTCTCATTAATCAGCAGTGATGATGCGGCTTCCTGTGTTCAGCAGCATTGTTTCTGTTTTCCCGCCTTTTCTGGTTCCCTGTATTTCCTCTGCGCCTTAGACCGACACAATGAGAGCTTCCTCTGCTTCCTCAAGCTTTTCCTCTTTTTCTAAACATGGGAGTCACCGACTGTGCGCTCCAAACCCTCCACACCACCAGACGATACAGTACGCCAGAATCAGATTTAGTATGTCCTGGGACACAGCAAACGCAGTGTGCATAAAAATACCAGGATGTTTGACTGCATCTGGTCTGATTTTGCAGTATGAAAGGCGACAGAGTGGACGATACGTCACAGAACCACAAACAGATGTTAGTTTGACAGGACGTGTGATGAGGCCACATGATTTCTGATCCCAACGTTTTGTATTTTCAGATGTTTGGAGAAAATTTCCCTAAATCATTTTGTGTTACTGATATCTGACCTCAGGGAACGCTTCTGTCTGAATGAATTAAAATATGAACATGACTCTGAGAGACATTTTATATTTGGACACTTTCTGTCCCACTGCATTGATCAGAGACACTGAGCCTGGACACTGACTGTTAGATAATCCCGGCTGAGTCTGACAGTCTAACACTCTGATGATCCTGACTGACCTGGAAACCAGTGGAGTAAAATCATTAAAGAGCTCAGTTTGTGTCAAAGTTATCGACAGTGGAAACAGGAAACAGTCACAGCTGGACGGAGCAGAGACACACAGTCATGTCTCATCACCTCAGAGCTGAACCTTCACTATCTGACCTCGAACAGGCGACACAGATTTACGATGCTGCAGCCATGACCTCCATCACTACCTGTGTTTTGGCAATAAATAAATAGATGAGCAAAACTTTTTTGAAGGTAAATGAAGACAAAACTAAAATCCTGCAGGATCACACCGAGAGATGTAACCTCACATTTAATCTGGGGCTGGGGACGAGCTGCGTCACTAACTCCCTTGTTAACTCTTTGCCTCCAAGAACACTGCGATCATCTGCTGCTGGTTTATTGGAAGAAGATCAGGGACACAGCGCCGTCAGTGACGCCCCAAAGTTATGAACACACGACCTTCAGATATCAGAGAAGCTGCTCGCTAAATATTTTTATCTGTTCACTTTAGACTTTAACTCGCTCTGACTCTCCTCATTCAGCTCTGACACTCGATTTATGATTTATGAATTTGAATCACTCATGCTCTTATTGTGAAGCTCTCTGTGCTGCATTTCTTGTATGACAGGTGCTATAGCAACAACGTTTATCATTATTAATATTATCCTAAGTAGTAGTAATAGTAGTATTATCAATAACAATAAAACATTAACAATAAAAACAAAACTATGAACTTCTCCATCGTCATCATCTTCACCACACAGAGAAACACAAACTGCCTCAGGTCTTATATAATAATAATTTTTCATGGACAGATTTAAATACGTCGTCAGCAAACGTCACCTGTGGTGTGTCATAGCTGATATGATCCAAACAGTAACACGTAACTCCAGAACAGGTTGAAGTCAAAGGTCAAAATTTATTGAAAAAAGATCTTTGTAATCATTTCCAAAATTAATTTGTCTATCAAAATATTCTGCTTCAGTCTCTATCCGTCTGCGTTTAGCTTTTAAAAACATTTCCTCTGTGGTCTGTTCTTTAACATCGGGCCGGCTAACAGCGATCTAACGACACCAGATATGATTTTCATTAAAGGTGATTTTAATCAAATTCAACAACGAAACCATCCGACTGGTTTTATATTCAGCTGCGTTCACACTGATCTGAGCACGCTCTCAATGTCTAGTTAACCAATCAGATCGTCTGACTGGATCTACGTGTCGTACGATAACTTTACAGCAGCAGTTTATCCTCTCTAAATATCTGCAGTACAGTTCATCACAGACGAGTTAAAGTCGACTGACAGCTGACGTCTCAGGTCACTACTTCCTGTTTCCTCCTGCGTCCGTCCTCACGGCCTTCAGAGGGACGTGAGGAAAAGAAACAAGTGAAGGAAACAAGGAGACAAGTAAAAAGCGAATGAGAAGCACCCAGAGAGGAGGAACATTTGAGATGACATCATGTGTGTGACTGTTCTCAGAGTTCTTCTTCTGCACAGATTTAAAATGTGTCTAACACCAGGAGGACGAGGACGTGCGGAGAATCCACCAGAGAAGAAGAAACAGAGCTGGCAGGAGGAGGACAGGGACCATGATGCTCTGGGGTCCGTCGTGTTTCTCTCCACCTCCACCTGAAACCCACGTCTCTTCTGCGGAGGCTGCTGAAAGGCATTCTGGGAAGCCGACTGAGTCCTGAGAGGACGACAGCTTCCTGTCTCCTCACTCCTTCTTCTCCTCCTCTCCGTCCCCAGGCGCCACCTCCACAGTCAGCACCTCCTCCCCCTGTGGTCGCGGCGTCATCCTGATGATCACCGAACTGTCGGCCGTCTCCGACACGGCGTCATCATCGTCCTGAACCGCGGTGAGAGGGACCGGAGAGCGGCGGTGCATCGGAGAAGGAGGGGGGACCGGAGAGATGGAGGGAAGAACCTGGGAGGGAGGAGGAGACGACAAGAGGAGAAGATCAATCTGTCTTTCTTTTTTTATTCTTTCCTTAATTTCTTTTATCTTTCTGTCCTCCTTCCTTCGATCTTTCCTTTCTTCTATCCTACCTTTCCTGTCCTTCCTTCCTTCCTTACACACTTTCCTCCTTTCTTTCTTCTGTTTCCTCTTTTCTTCTTCCTTTTGTTCTTTTTCTCCTCTTTTCTTCCTTTACATCCCTCCTTCCTATCTCATTTCTTTCTTTCCACTTTCCTGCCATTCTACCTTTCCTCCTTCCTTTCCTCTCCTCCCTTTCTTTCTCCTGCTCTTCCTTCCCTTCTTCCTGTCTTTCTTTTGTTCCTTTCCTTGCTTCCTTACTGTCCTCCTTTCTTTCTTCTGGTTTTCCTTTTGTTGTTTCCCCAATATTTCCTCTTTTCCTTCCTTTACATCCTTCCTTCCTTTCTCATCTTTTGTCCTTCCACCTGTTCTACATTTCCTCTTTCCTTTCTTCCCTTTTCCATCCTTATTTCTTCCTTCCTTTCTTTCTTTCCTCTTTTCTTTCTTTTGTTCTTCCTTTCCATCTTCCTTCATTCTCATTTTTCCTTCTTTTACATCCTTCCTTCCTTTCTCATTTCTGTCTCTTTTCATCTTTCTGCCACTCTACCTTTCCTCCATCCTTCCTCTCTTTCTTCTGTTCTACCCTTCTTGTCCTTCCTTCTTCCGTTCTTTCCTCTGTTCTTCTTTTCCTTCATCATTTTGTTCTTTCCCCAGTATTTCCTGAAACATTAGCTAGCATGCTAACGTTAGCGCTCACATGGTGCCAAATCACCACAGACTCAACAAACATCACTGACGGCTTTAATTCAGCAGCAGTTTTGGTGCTTAGTGCAAACACACATGTAACTCTCAGGCTCCTTGTTGTCTCCAGCTGCCACATGTCAAGAGTTGAAAAATTTGCTACGTCACAAAGATGGCGACCGTTGAGGGTGAGAAGTGTAAACCGCCAGTTGTACGCTGCATTTTCATTTCCTGTACTCTGCAGTGTGAATGGACTTTGTGTCTAAAATCTGATCCTTCTGTATTAATTATTTAAAAAATTAAAAATTAATAATTTGAGTACGCTCTGTATTAAGCTAAATGTGTCAGTTGGCTAGCTCGCTAAATTACTTCCCCGGGCTAACATGATCCATGATATTAACTTATGTATTCTAACAAACATTATATCGGTTTAGCCAACAAATGATGAACAGTACAAAGTGCCTTTTAGTCAAGAGCGATGCTGCCGCAGCTAACAAGCTAACTGTAACCTGAGCTAATGTTAGCCAGCTAGCTGTATTTTAGCTACTCACACACGCTTTGTACCGTCGACTACTTAAGTAATTATTAACAGTAAGCTGGTTCAAACCAGGGAGCCACTGGTCCAAATGAAATATAGGAACATTACAGATAGTTACATACTCTAAATATGACTGTAATTTATTTTAAACATGTTGACAGTCAATCTAAGTCACTCGTGTTCGTCAGTGTTTTGGTCGATGCTAATGGAGGCTGATCAACAGGACGCTGACAGAGGAGGTGTCACTGGTAACAGTCACACACAGAACCTTTAAACACAGTGAAACAGAAACACGTCCATGTTCTCCCTCTTTGTTGCTGTTTCCTGACACACGACTGTCTCTCTGCACGTTGCTGCCCCCTGCAGGCGGTCAGCGGAGCAGCATGAAACCAGGTAAACAGAAGCTGAATGAGTCTCACCTCTGCTGAGCTCTCAGACGGTTTGTAGCTTGTCTTCAGTTTGGAGAAGACGCCCTCTATTCCCACCTGCTCCGTCACCTTCAGTGCTGCCTTGAACATCTCAGGGGTGTCCGGTCGGGGCGGGATCACCTGCACCGCCTCTTTACCTGCCGCCTTCTCATCTGGCTTCTTATCCTTCGTCAGCATCGTCCTACAAACACACACAGTCACAGTCACACAGTCACACAAAACATTGGAGCTCAGCAACATTCAACACTTTCTATAAAGACGTTTCTACACAAACAGCTGCTCAGATAAAACAGACAAACGACGGCGCATTTCAAACCCTCACCACCACCTACAGCACCTCCATCCAGCCTGCTGCAGCACCATGATCTGACTGAGCAGATCAGCTGAGAGCATGAAGCCCAGCAGGAGGACCGCTCCGACCATCTGACCCCATTCCTTCACCGTCTGCCCCACAGAGCACGCCGACCTGAGTGAGCAGATTATAGAGCCGAGTCTAATCCTGTCCAGGACAGATGAGACGGAACAGACGGGAGGAACGTGACGGAGACAGAAGGAGGGTAGAGCAGGCAGCAGGTGGGCTTCTGATTTATTGACTTATGCTTAAAAGTCATAATTCCACATTAATGATCTCTGCTGTTTCTTTGCAGCTTCTACTGTCTGTTTCACATAAGAGCTGTTGTTAATGTGACCATCAGTTTCACTTGTCATAAACAACACCCTCCTGACTCTGGTGGACTTCCTCCCATTCTGCAGCGAGCGCCTCACACACGTCAGGTCATATTTGTTAACACAAACTGGACTGTTTCATCAGCTGCAGGGAAACACCAGCAGGAACACAGGTTCAACAGACACGCCCACTGCAGAGCCTCACGTGCACGCTGCGGCCAATTTAATTAACTGGCTCGTCTAGACAGGAAGTACTAAATACCTCACAGAGCTCTAATCTTCCTCTAAGGCTGCTGCTGCTGCTGCTGCTGCTGCAGAGTCTCTGCTCTTTATCTGCTGGTGTTGTTGAGCTGCAGTGAGATGCTTTGTTTGTTCTGTCACGTCACTGAGTGTTAAACTTCAGACTGATGATCCTGTGTTTAATGCACAGGTACGACAGCAGGTGGGGAAACATCCTGAAGCTTCCTGCTGCTTAAATCACCACGTGTCCAGATGTCGATCACCAGGCTTCAAGATTCAAGCCACTGATCAGACAAGTGTGCACGTGACTTTGATTTTGACAAAAGATTTAGCACTACATTGACAAATGACGGTGATGTTGAAAAGTAATATTGCACATTAAAAATATTTATATATTTTTAACTCTGTTTAATATATTGCAGTGCTACAGTGTTTTTCACCAACAAACCTGCTCTCTGCTGTCAGCTGCTGCCCCCTGATGTCTGCTAACAACCCTTTAATTTAATTTATGTGTTTTGATCCTAAGAGTCTGACTCTGAGTAACCTGTCCTCCGACTCATTAACAGCTCGCGTCTGTGTCAGTGTGTGAATTCATCTTCTGAAGGGAACTCTGTTTGTTTTAATGAACTCAGTGAACTTGATGAGTGTATTCTTCCTCAGGTGCTGTTGCTGACGATTTGTTCTTAAGTTGTCCAGGCAATATTTCGGGGACAGGACTGGGTCTTACTTGGCCTTCTTGCGGAGGAGTTTCTGGGACTCGGGGTAGTGCACCAAGATCTCTGCCAGGTCCTTCTTATCCAGGATGAAGAGGTTGGCGAATCCGTGCGCCTTCACGTTAGCTGTACGTCGATTCCCTCCGCCTCCCGCCAGCAAACTGACCAATCACAGAAAGGAAAGAGCCGTCAGACGTCAGTGTGTCGACCTGCTTTAAATTTAATCACACAAGTCATCACCTTTTTTTTTTTTACAGTCAGGAACGTGTAGTTTTTAGATTTACTGATGAAGGTAGACTTTATTCTCTGACTGGAAATATTTTCAGAGCTGGAGAAAGTAAAAGTCTGGAGTCGTGCTGGCGGAGAAAGAGTTCATCCTCAGAGAAAAAGTCACGTTCAATAAATCAAACAAATTAGCATATCCACATTCCTAAAGTACAGCCCCAATCACACACACACTTACGGTGCCTTCGTTTTGTACTCGGAGGTCGGAAATTCCCAGTTCCCAGTCGGAAGTTTAAACTCAAACGCACCCTGAGATCGGATTTCCAACTTGGAAACTCGGAGCAACCGCATCAACCCCAACTTATGAATTCAAGATGGCTGCCGGTCACACACACAGTGAGTAAACACTCTGCTAAACTACTGTTTACAGCAATTTTATCTTATTTGTTTCACATCAGGTCAGCCTCATCTGCGGCGTTCATCAGTTGGAGTGCGTGATGGTTTTAAAGCTGTCTATACTCCCAAAGTGTGAGGGCAACAAAGGCTTTCTTGCGGGCGTCCATGTTTTTTCCGACTTGTCCACTGTTGTCAACTAGAATGCAAAAATTGTTGTCAACTCAGAGGTGACGTCATTCCCACTACTGACCTCCGACCTCCGAGTACAAAACGAACGCAGCATAAGCATCTTAGCAGCTGGAGGTGGGTTTTTTTTATAGTTTTCAATGAGAATTAAGTGTTTCGCTGCTGTTTTTATGCTGCTACACGCCTCGTGTGTCTGCGCTCTAGGTGTCTGGCAATTTTGCCGGAGCGTTCTGAACTCCTCGAGTTGAAAAAGCTTCAACTCAGAGCAGAGGGGCAGGGCTTCTGAGGTGGCCATGACAACAAGTTTACAGTTGGTAACCAATGGAGGAGAAACTGGTGGTAGTGGTTGCTGGATACCCAGAGCTATACGACTTTACAAAGCACAGTTAGCACCATCTGAATAGAAAACAGCAGATAAGTGCAGTACTGTAAACGTCCATGATGGAGGAGAAGCTCCTGGACCAACTGGTGGTACTCCCCATGATCCAGCCTCTTTTTTAGGGTCTCATGTACCCACACAGATCTCTGTTTATCTGCTGACAGCCTCTCACCCTCAACCAGAGCTACAGACAGCACCCTCTGCCTCAACATGGCAGCAGCCACACACTGATCACTGAGAAAGAAGTAGGTAGTTTTGGCGGGTGGTTGCCTGGCAACAATTAAAAGGTGCAGTCATACCATTACTTTGTATTGAATCTAAACAGATTTTGTGGTATTGTCCACCCTTGCTGTAAAGGTTGTGTGTTTACAGGTGTTGGAGAGTTTTGCTGCACCTTCAGTATCTCAGTGTCTCCACAGGAGCTGTGTGACGTCTGCTATATGTCCGCAAGTGATGTCACTCGAGTCAGCGTCAGTTGAAGACAACAAGTTTGAAAAGTTAAAAAATCTGGAGGTGTGGAGTTTGATTGATTCTGCTGTGTCGATTTTGATCCTGTTTTTTTTTTTACGTGTCCATCATGAGTCTGACTCCGTTACAGGAGTGTGATAAAAGTGTGAAGAACTCTTCTAACACATCGTTCTGACAGGAAGTAAACTGTGTATTTGTGCAGGACATCATCTCTCAGAGTCACCAGTGGAACTTCATGACATTTAATGAATGTTTCCCTTGTCCGTCCGTCCACACAGACGTCCCACAGTGAACCGAGAGGACCTAAGACCACCAGGCCGCCCCACATACTGACTGTAAGTGAGTTAATAGGATGACAGGAAGCAGCTCTGACCTGATCTCTCCGAACACCGAGCCGGCTCTGATGGTGACGAACACCGTCTGCAGGTCGGGACCGCCCACCACCTGAACCTCCCCCTGTTTAATGATGTACATCTCCCTGCCGATCTCCCCCTGCAACACACACACACAGCAGGTCAACACACACACACACACACACACACACACACACACACACACACACACACGTCTGCTGCCTCAGCGCTCACAAACAGTTCACACAGGTGTGTGTTCACCTTTTTACAGACAAAGTCTCCGGGCAGGTACACCACAGATTTGAGCCTCGTCAGCATGTCGAACACCATCTGTCGGTCACAGCCCTGAACACACACACACAGACACACACAAACACACACACACACACAACTTCAAATATCAGTTTTGTTTTTTGTGTCTGTCTCCACATCAAACAGAATCTCTCAGTTTGTCTCTCAGCGTGTCTCACAGTAAAAAACACAGCATCTATTTTTGTCTTCTGACCTGAAACAGGGCGACTTTACTGACGATGGAGTAGTTGACGTCCACAGCGATGTCGAGCCTCATCTTGGCAGGAAGTTGCACCAGCAGCTCCTGTTCATCTGCAGAGAAAACACCACAATGCTCTAAATATACGTCCATGCAAAAACAAAGCAAGAAGCTGCTGCAGTATTATCAGCAGCATTGGCTAAATGAATCTTGTTTGCAGCTCAGCACTAAAAAGACTGCATGTATGTTTTTCTCCCATCAGTCAGCAGAGGGCGACCAACCCTCTGTAGTGGTCAGTGGAGAGAGCCTTGATGCAGAGGAAGACTTCAAATATCTTGGAGTGGTTTTTGACACAATTTTAGCATTTAAAGCACGTTATCATCAAATTCAACCTGTCAAGTTTCCGTCATATAAGACCTTCTCTTGCCTCCAAGACAGCTAAAGTCTATATGCATGCCATGATATTTTCACACATAAATTATTGTTTTACAGCTTGGACACACACAACAGAATGTACATTAAAACCCATCAAGTCTCTCTTCAAGAAGGCAGTTAAATGTTTGGATAGGAAACATCCTCATTTTCATTATTGTAATATTTTAAAAAAGTTTAATATTCTTGACTCAGACAGTTATCAACTCTTCATGGATGTTTGTCTCATTTTAAATTTAGCATTTACATTGATGTTTATTGCATTAGTGTTGATTAATGTGCATTGTCCCAATTCAATAAATGAATAAATGAAAATGAAAAATGAATGTACCTGAACTAAACACGAGACGTTCAGGGACAAAGTTTACTTATGTATCTTCCTGTAAGTTCCTTATAAACATAGCCTACATCACTTTACATGAGGTACATAACTTAAAGTTTAGTAAATAACGTGACGACACTTTCACGTGGCGTTAATTTGTTATATATTACACGTACCAGTCAATTTTCAAAAGTGATCTTATAAACTGTTTCATGAGGAAATGTTGTGTTAAGGTCTGTAGCTTGCCAAAGAAAAACCTCCTGATTTACTTTCTGACATAACCTTAAATAAAATATGCAGAAATGTTAATATTGAATATCCAACATTCTGTTTCCAGTTTCTGGAATGAGCCTTTAATCTCATCTGTTTTCACGTTTTAAATTTGAAAATGAATTTTCTACTATCAGAGTGTGTCTGGAGTCGACGTTTGTTAAAAGTACCATCATCGACCAAACCAAATCTTTGGCTCTTGCATCGTCACGTCTCTGTTATCCACACGTCTTACTGTCTGGTTTGCTTACCCAGCATGCCCTGGCTCTTCCAGGTGTAGTCGTACCAGGTCTTGATGCGGTTCTGGACCTCTCGCGGGATGTTGTAGGAGGTCATGTACTTGATGGTGCTGTCCATGCAGGCTCGGTAGTAGTTCTCACCGGCCGTCGCAGCTCCGAACACGTCTCTCATCTGAGACCAAACGATCACAGTCACGTTCATTACCGCTCAAAGAATCAGACCTTTATCTACTTTCATTGTTTTTAATCCTTGATTTACTGTAAAGAACTTTTTAACGTTAATTATTATTATAAACAGCACACAGAAATTAAAAATGATTAACTGACCTGACCGATCATGATGGAGAACGCAAAGACGCCAACAAAGTAGTTAATGAGCTGGAAGCAGATCTCAAAGACAGTGGTGGGGTCCGGCAGCCCTCCGATGGTGATCAGCGTCTTCACGGCAAAATAGTAACAGCGGATATAACTGCAGGAGAGAAACAAAAACTGAACGTGAAATGTATAAATGTATAAATGTACACAAAGAAATTCTTCTCACAGTGTTTATTTAAAGTAACATCACATCGCTGCACTCAGCTGAAAATCATGTTTGTTCAAACGGTAAACTCTCCAGTAAACACGTCTTGTTTTTGGCTTGATACGGTGGCTTTGACAGGATGTGTTGCAGAAACAGAAAAATGTTATCGGCTCATAAAGAACATGTCAACAGACAAAAACTTTCTAATCACCAAACTTACAGATGCGTGAATTTTGTTTCTGGAAATTAATAAAATCAGTAACTCGCTAATTTTGCTTGCCAATACTTTTCATGTTTTCACAAAATGAACCGTTTAATCTCTTTAAGAGACACTTAAGCACAGATTTATACATATAGCTGCTTTCTAGCTCTGTGCTCATGTTATTGTTCCCTTCAGTCATCCTGCTGTTCTCTGCTACTGATCTAGAAAAGAAAATTCATCATTGTCATGGTTCTCTGCTGGAGAACGGTGGATTGTTCCCTCTGGGTTGGGAGAGAGTTACTGCCCCAACAGAATAAGTTCAAGTATCTCGACGTCTTGTTTACAAGTGAGGTCAGAGTGGAGCATGAGATGGATTGATGGTTTGGTGCGGCGTCTGCAGTAATGTGGGCACTAAGCCACTCCTTCGTGGTTCAGAGGGAGCTGAGCCAGAAGGCAAAGCTTTTGATTTCCTGGTCCATCTGCGTCCCAACCCTCACCTGTGGTCATCCAGTTTCAGCAGTCCAAGCAAAGTTCCCCAGACACCCCTCTCCTCAGCGACACTTTCCGGGGCTCTGCCCCGGGGCCCTCCTACCAGCTGGACCAGGAGGATCCTGATCAGATGTTGAACCACCTCAACATGAAGGAGCAGCGGCTCTACTCCGAGCTCCCTCCAGACGTCTGACTCCTCCCCCTATCTCTAAGGCTGAGCCCAGACACCCTACAGAGGAAACTCATTTCAGACGCTTGTATCTGTGACCTCATTCTTTCAGTCACTACCCAGAGCTCAGACGCAGATGGACCAGGAAATCCACATTGTGCAGTCGAGTGGTGGAGGGTGTCAGGTTCGGTGACGGGAGGATCTCGTCCCTGCTTTTTGCGGATGACGTGGTCCTCCTAGCTCCATCAAACAGTGACCTCCAGCTCTTGCTGGGTCGGTCCACAGCCGAGTGTGAAGCGGCTGGGATGAGAATCAGCACCTTCAAGTCTGAGGCCATGGTTCTCAGCCAGAAAAGGGTGGATTGCCCACTCCAGGTCAGGGGGGAGGTCCTTCCTCAGGTGGAGGAGTTTAAGTATCTTGGGATCTTGTTCATGATTGAGGGTAGGATGGAGCGGGAGACTGACAGGCAGATTGGGGCGGCGTCAGCAGTGATGCGGGCGCTTAACCGGTCCGTTGTGGTGAAGAGGAGCTTAGCAAGAAAGCTAGGCTCTTGATCTACGTTCCAAACCTCGCCTATGGTCACGAGCTCTGGGTAGTGACCGAAAGAATGAGATCGCGAGTCCAAGCGGCTGAAATGAGTTTCCTCCGCAGGGTGGCTGGGCTCAGCCTTAGGGATAGGGTGAGGAGCTCGGACGTCCGGGAGGGACTCAGAGTAGAGCCGCTGCTCCTCCTCATCGAGAGGAGCCAGTTGAGGTGGTTCGGGCATCTGGTAAGGATGCCATCCGGACGCCTCCCTTGGGAAGTGTTTCAGGCATGTCCAACCGGGAGGAGACCTCGGGGCCGCCCCAGGACACGCTGGAGGGATTACATCACCCGGCTGGCCTGGGAATGCCTCGGGGTTTCCTGCGGAAGAGCTGACGGAAGTGGCTGGGGAGAGGACTGTCTGGGCTTCTCTGCTGAGGCTGCTGCCCCCGCGACCCGGACCCGGATAAGTGGAGGACGACGAGTACGAGTACGAGTATCAATAGGCTAAAGATGTTGTACCGAAATTAAAAATTCCAGTATGGTGACAAACCAATGAGTGATGCCACAGTGGCCACGTTCTTGATTTTATAGAGTCTATGTGACTGACTCATAAAAACATTAGCATTCACTAACATGGCGCTATAGTGGTCAGAACTCTACAGGACACCTGCAACTCCACCGCCCTCTTTAACTCCACCATCCTCCCTCTGTCTGACTTCTTAAAAGTGGAACATTTCTGTTTCTGTCACTTCCAAACAAACACAGATCCCAGATCAGGGTCCTGTATCACGAAGCAGGATTAATGTCTCAGCGAGGTAACTTCAGGGTTAACCCTGGGTTTTCAGTCTCACGAAGCCGGTTCAGTTCTTATCGGGGTAGATCACCATGGTAACTTACTCTGAACGGCTATCCTGCTCCGGAGCAGGGTAAGTTCAGGGTTGAATCTGATCCTATAAAAAGCACCACCCACTGGCCAATCAGCTGTTGATGGCTGACAGAAATGCAGCCCAGCCATGACGGGAAGTTTAATTCATTTGATTGATTTTGATTTGAAAGTTTATTTTGAACATTAAAAAAGAAAAGAAAGCAACAACAACAGACAATGAAAAGATTGTTCAAAAAGGAGTGGAGAGAAGTGGAACTTTCATCCCACCCCTTCATAAGAAAGAAACTGATCATTAGCGGACACTTAATAGCACCATTAATTAGTGCCAACATTTTGTTTTGTTGGCGGAAATGATCCCTGTTAAAGATAATGGGCCTAACTGACAGCTTTGCTGCTGGAAATGTGGAAAGTAGCCTATCATGTCTACACTTCATGGTGTTTGAGGGATTTTCCTTTTTGTTTCTTAAAGAGGGACACTAGGTATATTTCTGCACAGCTGTTAATTTCTAACACAGCTCAATATCAGGATGATTTTATTCAGACTATCAGTTTGGTGTTGATATGATTTAACTGTGGCGTCAGCTTTAAGCTTTATTGTAGCATATATAACGTTATGACAAAGAAGACCAGTTTATCAGACGCAATGATGTTAGACGATAATTGTAATACACGCAGTTCATCTGCGCAGCATTGATTTCATGGGATTCAAGGGTGTGATCAGTGTCAGATGTACAGGTACAGGTACTGTAGCTACTTGAACCAGTGATGAGTCATTTAACCTACACATCATTTTATTTGCTGCCTTGTGTTGTCTTGATTTTTCCCTCTCTCCTCCTCTATTTCTTCTTTCCTGACCCGTTTTATTCTTCTTCTCTATTATGTGATTTCATTGATGTTTTGACAGGGAATTTCTTTGATAAGCTTTTAGTGGCTTCTAACCTCTCCGGCACTTTTCTTTTTTTTAATCTTGTAAATGTTATACTGTCTGTTTTTAACATTATGTGCAAATAAACTAATCTAAACTAAAACTAAACATTATTCATCCCGTTATGTGTTGCCACGCATGTTTCCTCCTCCTGCAGCTGCCACGGTGTTGGCCTTTTCTCTAATGTTGCTTTTCTCCTCCTCATATTTTAGTAGAATTAATCTCTGATCCTCACATGAGAAATACTTTTTCCCCTCACATACGGCGCTCTGTGAGGACGCTCAGTGACGCTGCGCTTCTCTCATGATTGTGATTGGTCCGCTGCGTGCGCGTTCACGGCTCTTGATAAAGCAACCCTGGGTTGAGTTACCGAGTTGACATCCAGCGTCGTGATACCGATTATCCTGATTGCCATTGTTAGGGTTAGTCAACCCAGGATAGGTCTGGGTAACCCAGAAAAGGTTGATCTCGCTTCGTGGTACAGGCCCCAGTACTGACGTGTATTAACAGTGTAATTTGGAGCCAAAGCATCACAGACTTACGCGTTGCCTTTTCCATTGTAAACCCACTTGGTGGATCCGAGTCCTTCGTAGTCTGAGCCCCAGTAAAAGAGACAGGCGTTGATGTGCAGAGAGTACAGCAGGTAGGTGGAGGTTCGGATCACCCTAACACACAACAACAACATCAACAACAACAAATATACAAGTGGAAGATTAAATGAAATGAATCCACACTAACACATGCACTAAAATAATTACATGTGGGGTTCTTCAGGGATCAATTCTGGGGCCACTTTGCCTCTGAGACAAACAGGGCCGACATTCCTGTCTTTAAGAGGCTGTAACAGGCTGAGTTTTTATGCTAGAGTGAAGATACTGATATCAGGTGAAAGTGTATGAAATAAGAAGACCTAATGAATGGAGTGGTACCAACCACAGCCTGTCAATAAAACTCCAATGTAAGGCAAAATTTTGGCGAAGAAAACTGACATCTGAAAATTCTTTTATCTGAAATCTGAAAATCTAAACTTCCAATCAGCATTGAGATCCTCCATGGAAGTATGATGCTGAGGACGTACCAGCAGAAGTTCATTCATCGATTCAGCGATTTCACGCGTGTATGAAGTGAGTCAACACAAAATACTGTAGCGTTCAAACCTGTGTGAGTAATTGCGTCGCGTTTGGTGTGAATACATTACTTAAAAAAACCTGCAGAGAAGGGCCACGCAGAGGGTTAATATTTCACCAGTTATCCGTTAATTTTCACATCAGATGTTTCCTGTTTTATGAGGCGCTACAAACACGTGTCTGAACAGCTGCACCAACCAGAGGGCGGTTGGTAGTTTGTTTGTTGTCCATCTGTTGTTGTGATAAATAACGCGTCTCTGTGATGAAGCTGTTCTCACCTGTAGATGTACGCCTTCTTCATCACAGCCTCCATTCTGTCGTTGAACTCAGAGAACACCATGTACTGAGAGGAGAGACACAGTCAGTGGTTTTTATCTTCAATGCTCAATGTGAACATCAGCAGGAAGATAAAACTCATCCTGACCTTCAGCAGACGAGGGAATCTCAGCAGAGAGTTCACTCCAGTGAAATAGTAAAATATCTCCATAGGAAACAGGCTGATGATGTCCATCTGCAGACACACACACACAAACAGTGATGAAACACACACTCACTAAACTTCTCAGTACATTTCCATGACATCAGAGAAACTCAATTTATTGTGTCAGTCTGACTAAAACCAGACCTTATAAATCCCTGTAAACATGTCGGTGTGAGTGAAATGGTCCTGCAGTGAATGTGTCACAGTGGGACTAACACACCCAGATCATGTGACTCCTGCATGTATACAGTCAGTCAGACCCAAACTGGCCGAGGCGCTCTGAGCATGCTCCACAGTTTCCGCCCCGGGCTTTGACCCGGAAGTCCAATAGCATTAAATGTGTAAGAGAAGAAGAAGCCCGTGACAACATGGAGAAATCTACATCCAGAGCCGTGACTTTTTGGACGCACCAAATGTACAGAGCTGTAAAGTTGTCCACCATGGTAGCAGTTAGCTGCTAGCTAACCGTAGCTAACTTGTTTATCCATTGTTTGGTCTGTGACGTAATAGGTCAACAGGAAAAAGGTCCAATACTAACAAGCTGAAAGGGGGCTTCCAGGTGTCAATCTTACCTTAAATCTCTCGGTCGTCATGTAGTTTTCTCTCATGTCCTTTTTATCACACTGAAATCAAAAGGTTTCAGGTTAAAGACATCATTTGTTCTGAATTCAAACCAAAAACAGATTTGTTTTGTTTCTGTCGATCCACTGACCACGATGTCTCCTCCACGGACGAACTGCAGTCTGGGCTGGAAGACGAGGATGTCGGTGATGTAGATGAGGTCGCAGGTGTAGTCCACCAGCAGCCACAGGTGGATGTTCTCGGGGGTTTGGTATGGAAACGCCCAGCGGACGGGGATCAACCACACATTCCAGTTCCACGCTGCCACCACACAGAAGAGCCAGAGCACGTAGATCAGATCTGTGGAGATGTGGACAGGAAGTCCTCATTACATCAGGTCAACATGGTGGAAAGTACATTTACTAAAGTACCGGACTTAAATACAGTTTTGAGATACTTATTCTTTATTTTCCATTTTCTACTTCTTTCTCCTGTTTTAGATGAAACAACTCAGCAGTTTATAAAGTCATTAAAGTGAGCGCCACCTTCACCAGATGATCAACTTTAAACTGATCAACACATTCACACATCAATAAAACAATGATATCATAAATATCATGTTTATGATATCATAATGATATCATAAATATATTACTCTGCTTAATCAGTACCTTTAACTTTTTGTACTTTTACGTATCTATCGCCGGCGTGGAGGCATAAAAATTCTACCTCCCAAGTCTGAAACATTTTTAAGACTTTTGAATGATTGATTTGAGACATTTTAAATACTTAAGGAAGTCACCGCCTTTTAAGACTTTTTGAGATGATTTTGTCTCTGCTGATGTGTCCCTCTGAACCCTCCTCACTGGATGTTTAAATGAAGCTTTCACAGCAGATATTAAAGTCCTGTGGGGAGAAATAAAGGCTCACCACCAAACGGGTCGATGCTGGAGGGGAAGCGGTACTCAAGGATGACTCGGAGCCAGTCGGGCATTGGGGGAAGTTTGGGCAGTTTGGGAATTTTCACTGGACGTCCCAGAAGTTCAAAAGGGAGCACATACTCCTTCTCGTCTTCTTCTTCTTCTGCTGCAGGGGTGTCATCCTTCTTGTCCTCTGGTGGAGGAGGAGGAGGAGGAGGAGGAGGTGGAGCTTTGCTCGGGGCTGCAGCAATCAGAAAGAATCTAGATGTTGATGTGTTTATAATTTAGATGATTCATACAGAGTTTCACTCACTCATTGTTGGAAACAGCAGTTGATAAATACTCTCAACTCAAAGTCCAGTTTCCTGCTCAGTCTGAACCTTTTGACCATTTAACATGGTCCTCATCAGTTTGCTCAGTTGCCATAGAGATCTGAGTCTGAGCCAGCATGGACGGATCTGTTAGTCTGAGCTAATTTAATTTGGTTTGTACATCATTAAACAAAGACAGAAACATGAAGAAGATAAAAACCTGGTGCAGACTAATGTCTGAGACAAAGTCTGTAAGACGAGTTCTTACAGGCTGAAGGACTCTCCTCCTCAGACTCGTCGGGGTCCACCAGCCGCTCTTTGTGACGCTCCGTTCGACCTCTAAACATCCTGACAAGGTCACTGAGACGGTCCTGGATCACGACGCTGCCGACACTGGCTGCTGACAGAGGGCGGATCCTGCAGGACAGACAGACAGGACGGTGAATGTGGAGGACAGAGGTGACTGGGACGGAGGACAGAGTGTGTGTCTGTGTGTGTCTCACTCATTGTCTGCAGTCAGCAGGTCTCCCTGACTGGACCAGGTCTTCAGGCCGCTCTTCAACAGCTCATCATCATCCTCGTCTGCAGACAGGTCACCTGAGGGACTGAGGGGACATGGCAGGAGGACATGAGGACATGAACATGGACACACAATGATCACAACAACAAGGGAACAAAGTAGAAGAATAATTCTCTCACAGACTTAGCTTTGTGATGTGCTGACTGTGAGATGTTTTATGATTTGTTGAAACACTGTTCAGTGTCGTGATCACAGCTGATCTTTCTCTCTGTCACCTGACTTGTGTGTTAGAGCATGACACATATCGTTTACCTGTAACTGCAGGTTTTAACATTTCATTAAACCCTTATCATGACAATTGTATTTCATCTAGGTTTACTTTCTATTGCTGCTCTGCATGTCTGAATGTGATGCTAATCTGTACGTTGCTGCTTCATGTTGCTCGCTCTGCTGTTGCTTGTTGCTTTGCATGGCTTCTGTTCCATCTTGACAATTTCTAATTGCTGTAGTTACTGCTGTCTTTATGTCTTTATGTTGTCTTTGTCCTGTGAATTTCATCCTGTTATTGGTTTCAAAACATCTTGCCAACGGACTGCAGTTGAAAATTAGCCAGATAGCTAACACTGGCACATTTACAGCAATGTTGATTAATTTGCATTGTCCTTATAAATAAAATAAATGAAATAAATAAAAGAAATGTCAGGTTTGATGGTGGCAGAGTGTCCGAGGGCTTTGTGTGCATATAGTGTTGCCTATCGTCAGCATAGCAGTGGACAATGTGACCATGTCGATGTATAATATGTCCAAGAGGGAGAATATACATGATAAACAATAAAGGTCCAAGAACTGAGCCCTGAGGAACACCACAGGACAGGGGGGATGAGGGAGATCTAAAGCCACTAATGGAGACAAACTGTTGTCTGGATGTGAGGCTGGATCTGAACCAGGATAAAGGAGTACCAGTAACACTGAGTAGAGTTTCTAACTAGTTAAACCGAAGATGATGACAGACTGCATCAGAAGCAGCAGTGAGCTCTAACAGTATGTTTAGGTGACCGGGGTCAGCAGCGACAAGCAGGTCGTTGATGACCTTGGTAAGGACAGTCTGGTTACTGTGTTTAGCTCTGAACCCAGACTGAAACTCTTCCCATAAACTGTTATTGCACATAAACATATAAAAGTGATAATAATTAAACACGACAACATCAAGACAAATACATAGTCATGAAGAAACAGATAGAAACACAGAACATGAACTTAGAATAAAAAAGACATGACGTGAACATGTGTGTTTAGCACGGTGAAGACGTGTCTGTTACCTGAGCTTTGACAGAGGGACATTGGGGACACTCAGAGATCTAAACTCTGGTTCTGAGGTGGTGATAATTTTGGGGATGTTCAGGCCTTTTTCCTGCTCCACATCCTGATCCACGTCCTCCACCCTCAGCACCGGAGCTTCACCCAAACAAAGAGCAGATAATCTGTTGGACTGGTTCATGTCTCTGATAAACTAAGTTAAATGTCAGGTTTAACTTTCAAACACGTTTATCAGACACTGTTTAATATTCATCTTCTGTGTAAATGAATCATTGAATTATCAGTTTATTTTGCTGCACTGGACTGTAGAGCTGTTTGTAGTCATGTCTCTGTCTCTTTGTGTCTCTGTGTCACTGTCACTGAACCAAATGTCCCTTTGAGGTTAAATGTTTATATTTAAGAAAAGGAAACAGTCAAAAGCAGCAGAGGAGTCGAGCGTAGCACAGCACAGACATCACCTCCTGTGAGATCACCTGCGGGATGGCGAGCTGGCAGCTGATGGTGAAGCAGTGTGGAGCTGTGGATCATGATGGGAGTGATGATGGGGAGGGTGAAGGCTGTTATCAAGGTCCGTTAGGCACTTTGAATGGTTTACGTCTACACAACAGTGAGGTGTCTATGAGGTCTTTCTAAAGGGTCTGCAGGAGGAGGGTGGGGTTAAGGCTGCTGAGGCTGCTGGGAGGTGGCGGTAAGGCGTGTGAAGCGGCTGGCGATGCTCATGCAGCATTGGCGCGCCTGCTTGGGGAACTGCGACAGCTCCTGGGTCAGCTGGGCGAGCTCCGGCGGTGGAGTTGGCATGGACAGTTTGGACGGCGTAAGGTCATGCTCATGCATCAACCTCCTGCAGCTCTGCAGACACTCGGCAACGCGTGGGAAGCGAAGCAGAAAGCTCGTAATCGAAGAACAAATGTCGGGAACTAGTCAGAGAAACAGTCAGAGAGCAGAGGAGAAGTGTGACATCCTGAGGGGACGATTTTGTACACAAACACTGGACTGAACTGGACTTTAGCCTAAATTCTTCAGGTTTATATAATCCACCATAAATCTTCACTAAAAGTATTCACTTTAAAAAAATATATAGTGTTTACACTGTCCTGTTTTTTTTCTGAAAAAGAAAAACATGTAAAACATGAATATTTGAAGCCACTAGGAGACGTTGAGAGGGGGATACATGTATGTAGGAAAAAAAACGCCGGGCCTGGGACTGAAAGGGTTAATTGTGATTTTAAATTAGTGTGACGTGTATTTCTGTTGCTCCTTCAGGTGCTACTGAAATCAAGTTTCTGCTCTCACCTCTACATTCACCCTCTGCTGCAGCGGCCTGAGAGAAGAAGAGGAAAGAGAAACATTTTATAAACACTCTGCACATAAAGAATGAAATAATTTACCTTTGTCAGAATTTAAATGTAAACTGTTATTATAGCATCACCCTTCATTCTTTTGGCCTGAACACATGCCAGGCTTTTTGGATCCTCAGATCTGTTTTCTTAATGTAGATGCGTAGAAAGCATGTTCAAAAGCAAGAGCACGTTGTGGTAGTGTTTCCAGGAGCCTGTTTTTCAGAATAGATGTCTCTGCAGACCAGAGACTGTAAGGTGGCGTGGCAACTGGCAAACATTTTTTAATCTGGCCAATTAGTTTGTAGTCTGTAAGTGTTTGCAATTGCCTGCTTAAAGTGTAAGTAGACAACTTTTCCACTAGCTAACACACTAGCGCACTAGCTACGCTATGCTAGCAACCTACAGTGGTCCCTCTAAAATAAACCTTGTCAAGGTTTAATGTCCAGAGAGACAAGTTCAGCCCCCTGGAGGGTAGGGGCACTAAATCGCTAGGGAAAAATATGACAAAGTCCATGGCTCCACATCCAGGCGTGTGTGGAGCAGATCACAGCCTGGGGCAGCAGGGTCTGATGGAGGCTGTTTAGGAGCTCAGAGCCAGGACGTGTGTCATATTTTCAAGATTCAAGATTCAAGATAGCCTTTATTGTCATTGCACAGACACCTATACAACGGAATTGGGAGTGCCACAACTGAAGGTGCATTAGGAATAAATATAAGAGCAAAAATAAAACAAGTGGAGACAACCCAAGACAAACAAGACGAACGAGACAAGAGCATACAGGTCATGTCATCATAAAAACAATAAGTAAAAAAAATTGTATTGCACTTAATAAAAGAAGGTATTGCACTTAAGTCTGTAAGAGTCTGTAAAAGGAGGCATTAGTGACTCATGTGAGCATTGAGTGTCCTGACAGGCCACGGAAAGAAGCTGTTTTTCGGTCTGTTTGTTCTGCTCTTTATGCTCCTGTACCTCTTTCCAGAGGGCAGCAAGCTGAGCAGGTGGTGTCCTGGATGGAGGTGGTCGCGAATGATCTTCCTTGATCGCATGAGGCATCGGGAGCTAGCAATGTCATCCAGGGAGGGCAAGGGACAGCCAATTGTCTTTTCAGCTGACCTTATCACCCTCTGCAGCCTTTTCCTGTCAGCCGCTGTGCAGCCAGCACAGGCAGGGGTGGCTGCACAGCGGGTTTCCTGTCCCTGTCCTCTGGATGGACAGACTTGTTCCTCCGAACTGTTTTAGCACTAATCAAGTCAAAGTATTGACAGACGGCAACATTTTCAACATTTTAATGTGGAAATAGACAACTTATCAGCTAACCAACGCTGGGTTTAATGATTGAAAGAGGAAATTTTAAGTCTGTTATTTTTGTGTCATCTGATGACTTTCTGCTGACTGATCCACTTTCAACCAAATCTATAGTGGTTTTTCATATTTTGGGTAAGTGTGATTCTCTAAAGTTAAAGAGCACTTCTTTTATTTTTGTAGTTTTGTCCATCACTTCTAACAGTAACACTATATTCACAGATTTAATATCTTGGAGCTCAGAGCACAGCAGTCAGAGAAAAGTAAACCAACAGTTTATCTAAACACCTTCGTTTGGAGGTTAAACCTCTGAACATGAATGTCTGTAAAATTCACTCCTTACTAACAGAAATGATCAAAATGAGACTCAAGTTGTAATAAACTGAAATTATCATCAAGCTGCCAATGAGGTGTCAGTGTCTTCTTTAAAGTGACATCACTATACCAACCAGTAAGAGGAGTTTTAACTTTAAGCCCTGACGATCAGATATATTAATAATAAGGATGATACGTCAGAAAATAAAGAACACCCTGCAGCTGATCAGAGCATGGCTCTGTCTGTGGCCATACAAACGTTACATATCTGCTGCACATAAAGAGTCTCATAACCTGCTTCACCTGATCCGTGGTGGTAGTGGAGGTTGGTGGTGCCTCAGCTTGTGACTCTGGTTGCTGGGTGATGGTTTGGGAGACTGGACTCTCCAGGTCTCTCCTCTCGGATGCTGGTTCCACGTCTGTTGATGAGGGAGAGGCCTCGTCTTCAATCGGACAGACGTCCATCATGGTCCTAACGGACGACAGAAGAGCAGAATAAAACCTCCTGAGGATCCCCAACTGGTGTCCTCGGTGTCGATGTAACAGGTGGAGGCGGAGAAGTAACATGGTTGGTCAATGATTTGTTCATAAATTATTCCCCCTGCTTAAAAATAACCCTAAGAGACCAGCTATTGGCTGTTTAATCACACTGTGCCCATCACATACAGATATTACAGGAACAACTACCTGAAAATATGTTTTCAATAAAGATTCAAAATGACCCAAAGACACAGATCCAGTGTTCAGTCTGTGAGCTGTTTAGCTGACGGTAAAATTCAAACCTACCTTTTGAGTTCTGCCCTGAGTCACGGAGGAAAAGTTAGAAAAAAACAACACAGAATAAGTTAAACCACGAGGAGACACTGTGGAACGAGACAAAGCTTTTGCAGAACAGACCTGCAGCAAACTGTGTGAGCATAAAGAAACTATTCAGAGTCAAAGTCCCATCCTGTTCCAAACTAACACCAAGCTAAGAAAGCTAAGAAACGTGGATAACTAGACCGGACGCAAATGTGCTTTTCCTAGGACAGCGAAGGCGTGACCCGCTCTACTCTCCTTCTGATTGGCTGGTACTTGTTGTCTTCGTTGGTTGGATTGATTCTGGTTAGAGTAAGAATGTCACACACATAGATCAGCAGGTAAGTTAAGATCTTAAACCTCAAGCCCAGCTCCATCTGCTCACATCGTGGTAGGATGAAGCATAGTAAAGAGACCTGGTGGAAACCTCGCACCTCTATGGCAGGCGTCACTGATCACCCTTTTTCACCTCATTAGATCTGGCTCTTGAACCGGGCCCGTTCAGGATACTTTTAACCTTGGTGATATCTAGGAGCCACCCACGTTTCCAACAGTTTGTCATGCCATCAACAGAGGGCGCCACACAATGCACAACAGACGTAAACAGTAGTAACAAGATGGTGGATCGCATTGATTACCTGCATTCTTTTGTTCTGTTTTACAGTTAAAAAAAAAACATTGGCCGACTGTTACTGAGACCACCTCTTTTTCGCTGACGACTTCTCACTTGACTTCTCCAGTCTGAAGAATATGACATGCCCACTGATGTTGTTACGGTTCAAACTTCAGGTTAAGAAAAACGTCCTGTTTTATGGTTCCAGCTGAGAACCAACTTTTCAGGTTCTGAAGCAAACATGTTGGTCACAATTCGGTGAACGGGTGACACGGTGGTGCAGTGGTTAGCATTCTTGCCTCACAGCGAGATGGTTCTGGATTCGAATATCCCGGCCAGTCAGGGCCCTTATGTGTGGAGAACAGAAGAACAGAGTCTTTTCCATGTCAGTGGAAAAGAGGTAAGAGGTAGCCAAAAAGATCAGCAGTGGCAAAGTGCCCAGGGAAGATGAGATACTAAAGGCTCTACCAACTGTTTGTCCGCCTTGGTTGACATCCCTGTTTAATATGACATGGAGGTCAGGGGCAGCGCCTGTGGACTTCTACACCACACCAACCAAATGGGTGGTGGTTCCCATTTCTTAAAGAGGATCTGAAGGTCTATACTGACCCTGTCAAGAAAGCTTATTCTGAGGAGCTAGAAAGGATCTTAGGCCAATTCCATACTGGTTTTGGAACAATGGACGAGAGGAAGACACTAGGTGAGTCATGAATGTTTACCCATCTGGTCTACATGTGTTTTGTGTAAATGGAGAAGGCCTGTGAACCCAGGATGTCTTCCTGGGGATGTTCGGGTTTGGGGTTAGCACTTTGCCAAGGTCGTAAATCATCTCAACTCTCTTTGTCTGAGCTGCACCCAGAAATTCTGTCTGGGTGCAGCCAAGGAATCAAGAACATCCACATTTTACAGGTGTCCTGCATTAAGAGCAGATATTAACCTGGAACAGGGCGGGACTTCGGCTCTCTCTAAAGACCCGCAAGAAGTAAAAAGCTCAGTAGATCTGATGGTACCAAAGTACAAGCACTCAGTGTGAGCTAATGCACAGGAAAAGTGCAACCTATATAAAAATATAATTACACCTTTCTCACAAACCTCCACACTGAGATGATGTAAATAACTATATCAAAGACACTCATTAATGATGGTCTACAGATAAATCAGATCTAAATCAGAAGTATGGGAGCAGGGGAGAGCCTTTATCTAAATGTAGCAGAGCTTACTTATCAGGTTTATTCTCTTCCTCCACAGCTGTTTTCTTAATTTCTTCAGGACACTTATTGTCTGTGCTGTCGTCACTGTCCTCCTGCAGGTTCTGCAACCTGAACGGTGTGCAGCAAGGGACAAACAAGACAGAGATCCCCTGTCAGCGACTCAAAGCAAAAATATACATATATATATATATATATACATATATATATATACATATATATATGTATATATATAAATATATATAGCATTGTACGTTTCTGCAAACTATGGGGAGGAAACATTTGTATGTTATTATGAAGAGGATACATACTTTGATTAGATTTGATTTGATTTTGATTAATGTGGTTCGGTCAAGGTACGAAAACCACTCAGTTACAGTTTGAAAAGGATCATGTTTTGGCTTGAAATACCCAGTTGTATGGGCACAATCCCACCTTGAAAACCAGTGATGTCTCAGTAAAAAACAGTTGCCTTTTGTGCTATGATCCCTGCTGGTGCCTAAAAATGCACTGGAAACCCAGTAATGACTGTTTATTGGTGTTGAACAGTGGTCTGCAGGTTGCCAGGTGTCACACCATCCACCATCCCCTCCACCTCTTGATGACAAAGTCAGCTCAGATACGTCATTTCAGAAATGTTGATATGATACATATGAAATGCGCAAATGTAATGTATCTGTGGACTGAAGAAACGTACAATGCCAACATCACCTCCTGGTGACTGGGCTGCTGTCAGACAGTTCAACTCATTGCTTCAGAAAGCAATTAGTTGCTAAAGGGAGCAGCATCTAAGCCAAGCAAAGAGCAGTAGAGCTCGAGGTGAGAGCTTTTTTTTTTTTTTAAAACAAAAGAGGTTATGGAGGTTGAAAATTGCAGCAGAGAGTGCTCAAAGAAAGTGCATAACAAAGCACAGCCAAACGCTGTACTACACCCATGTTGACAATTGGCATGGAGTCAATAAGGAGCCCCTTGGATGATCCCACATACATGTAGGGCCCATTTATTACCCACAGGGCCCCACATGCAGATGTTGGCGGGGAAGTAATAATCCAACCAACCCTCTGAGTATCTAACACCTCAGAGTCAAACCAGAGGATAAATATCAGTTTCTTCCCTTTTTGATTCAGTACAGAGACCACAATGAAAATAAACCCAACATAAAGTGTGTCAGTATGATGTTGTTCCTCCACAAGACTAAGCAATCAGCAGTGAGCCAGCATCTGACCTGCACGTCATTTTCAGTCGACACAGAAGCTGTAACTATGAGCAGTTAACTCAATATAGCAGCAGGTGACGGGGTGTGTTTCAAGAGGACTTACTCTGGGTCATCTTCGTTTTCCTCCTCCAGGATGTTGGGCAGTCTGTTGAGGACAAACAGGAGGACAGTGTCTCAGGTCGGGCTGGTCAGTGTCTTGGATGTGTTTGTCTCTGTGTGTACTTGTAGCATCTAATGTAAACGCACTTCCAGTTTAATTTGTCTTAAAATTTAAATTCATCTCAGATTCAGCTTTTTTTCAATCTGGAAAGAATTCATCCAGAGTTGTGAGCTTCTTGTTCACAGAGCAGTTAGGAAATACAAGGTTTTGACTGGAGAGTTAGTGCATAAATGTGTCCTTATGCTGAGTGTGTTAATGTGACTTACTGCTCGTTGGACTCTGGCAGCGTTTCTATGACTATCTTAGCCGAATGCTCCACCTCCAGCTGTCGGACCGCCTCCTCTGCTGCCTTCCTGGCCATCTCCTCTGCAATTCGGGCAGCCTCCAGACGACCCTGCTGCAGTCTGTCCAACAAGGAACAAGCTCAGTTACTCACCAACATTCAAGGAAATTACAGTCTAAAAAACAGCACCTGAACAAAAGACAGACAAAAACCAGCCTGTGCGTCCTGATACAGTCCCATAAGTGCTGCAAATTTATTACATCTTACAAATCAAAGGCCAGAGTGTTGGACGGAGAGAACAACCAGCAGATGTCTTCATTCTTAGTGAAGAAACAGAAAGAGGTAGAAAAGGAATATAAAGTGAAATAGGCAGACATCACTACCTCTCCTCCATTTGAGCCAGAAGAGCCCCTCCAACCTCCTCCTTGATGCTGACCGTCAGTGGAGCACTCTGATCCATCTGGGTCTCTGCATCTCCTTTCTGCAACCAACCAAAAATTTCCTCACATGAAAAATCTCTGTCAAATACAATTTGAGTGCCTCTTCAAATATTATAGTAACAATGCCATCATCACCACGGTACCTTCTATGTCATGGTATCTATCATGGAACTTATCCCCTTACCCTCTGAAGTACCATGGTGCCTACTCTGGTGCAACTCTGCTACCCTTTGAAGTATGATGGTAGCTGTGATGGGACTTGGTACTCTCAAAGAAGCACAGTAGGTATGATAGCGCTTCAAGGGGTACTGCAGTATCTGCCTATCCCCTTGTACCCAAAATGCTACTGTACCTACTCTGATACTACTATATTACCCTTTGAAGTGCTATGGTACCTACTAAAGAACTACCATAGTACAGTAGTACCCTTCCCCATGGTACCTACCATGAGACTGTTCTTGTATACTTTAAAGAACCACAGTAGATACCCAAGCATTTCAAGGGGTACTACAATCATAGTAACCTTGTAACCGCTATGCGATAGTACCTATTCTGGAAATACCATAGCACCCTTCCCATGGTACCTACAATGGGACTATTTTTGATACTCTCTAAAAACCTACAGAAGGTACGATGAATTTCAAGGAGTAGTATACTTACAGTCCCCTTGTAGCTGAAATGCTGTGGTACCTACTCTGATACTACCACGTTACCCTTTAAAGTGTTATGGTACTTACTGTGGAACTACCTTAGTACCCTTCCCCATGGTACCTACTACCATGGGACTGTTGTTGGCACTCTCTAAAGAACCACAGTAGATCCCATAGCACTTCAAGGGGTACTACAATCATAGTACCTTTGTAACTGATATGCGATGCTACGTATTCTTGAACTGCTGTAATACCCTTGCCTAAAGTACTTACAACGGAACTGTTGTTGGAGCTCTTTAAAGGACCATAGTAGAACCTATAGTACATGCCAAAGTACAATCATGGAAGCCTTGAAGCCAATATGCAATGGTACCTATTCTGGAACTACCGTAGTACCCTTCTCCATGGTACCTACTATGATACAATCATAGTACCCTTGTAGCCAAAGTGCTTTGGTACCTACGCACTTACTACCATGGTACCCTTCAAAGTGTCATGTTGCCAAGTGCTCCAATAAATAAGTAGCAGTTCAGGTTTAAGTGTACCGTTGTGGCAGGGTACCATGGTACACTGTAACTTCCTACTGCTACTTTACTACTATGGCACCTTTCAAAGTCCAACAGTTGGTATTTTCAGACCAAACAGTTCTGGGGACTGTCTGAGAGTAACTGCCTACTGGGAAGCTCCCCCTTAGAACTACTGAACCTGCAAGGGCTTTTTTTCTCTGTTTGCATTTGCACTCCCAATAGGAACGTTGAAATGAGGCATGCTGGCTAAGATTCTTGTATTTTGCCTAGACGAGTCAAAACTGTGTGGTACTTTCCCCATTGCATACATGCTAAGTAAAACCTGGACTTGACTGTTGGTCCATTTATGTTTTTTTTCTCCATTTTTTTGTATTAGCTGTTGTTTGTGTTTTGTGTTGTCAGTTTTTTCCACAGTGAATGGGTTTTTAAAAATGGCGTTTGCCATAGTTGCATTGGCTCGTGTGTTCGACCAATCACTTTACACTTACATACTGTTCCTCTTGTGTTAGGAGAGTAGCTACCTACTCTAAAGTAGAAATGCAATGGCCCTCTAACTACGATTGTTCCTAGTTCTTGCAAACATAATAAAAAAGGGGGTTCTAAGAATGATGAAAAAGTTCCTCCAGTCCAAAAATGGTCAGTCAGGAAACAGTCGTAATCTTCCCTGAGACTGGTAGTCTCTGAAGTACAGCAGTACTTAAGCCTGTACTACCATGGTACCTTCAAAGTGTGACGAAACCCTAATACTGCTGTGGTACCATTCTCAGTGTCATAGTACCACCTCTGATAATATCATGGTACATTTTGAAGTACTCTAGTTAGCAATATAACATGCATGCTACTAACTACTGGATTTAAACATGCTACCATTAGCATGTTAGCATGCTATGTCTTGTGCTCAAATTAAAAGAGGTTGACAGAAAAGTAATTTGTAAGAAAGGCTTCCTGTCATGAACTGAAGTGTTGGACAGTCGGTAGGACTCATCCTCTGGGAAGCATGAATGTCTGAATCAAATTTCACATTTCTGAGAGAGGCTGGTCACTGTCTTAATAAATGTTTCCTCAGAGTTCAGACAGAACAGGGACAAGTCCGGCTCACCAGACTCTCTTTATTCTGCGAGTCCTGTCTTACCTCCTTCTCCTTCTGCTTGACCTCCTTGACCTCTTCCTGTCCGATGTCCTCCAGCACCAGGTCTGTTTTCTTTTGTACAATGCTGACTGAACGACACATGGCAGGAAGAGCAGGGTCGAAGATTAACTGTGTGTCTTGTTAACATATCAACCACAGGAAATTAATTAAATTCATGTCACAGAGAATTCTTGTGGTTATCGTCTATTTTCTGGAGTGTTTCTACTGGCAGAGCTCACATATCTTTGTATCAACAAATTTATCAGTTAATCAGTTTTGAATCTTAAATGAAAATGTTGATGTTGTTTCCAGAGTTTGCTCATTACACAAAATATCAATCAGTACACGTGACTTGACAAGATAACATCAATGTTTTCCAAAGGCTCAGTGTTACACACAACAGTAAACAGAATTATGATAAATCTTCACCACATCTGCTTTAGTGACTAAAAACTGTTCACAAAAATATGTGTATACATATAGACAGGACCTTATTTTATGATATGGGGCACTGACTTTATACTGTATATCAGACCAAAAATGACACAAGAGTTAGCTAATGTAGTTTTGGCCTCACATCTGCTGCTCGGAGACAATCTGCTCAGGAGGAACGTGGACAGCAGCTCCAGAGACGGACCTTCAGTCAGCGGCTCTAATTCAGTCAGCACAAACCTCAATGCTACGTGAAGGTTCATCTCCAGGCTGCCGCTGCTAAATGTAACTGAAACACAGCACGTGTGGACTCTGTTGGGTGCCGGTCATTTGTTGATGTTAGCAGATTCCATGTCTTAGCTAACGTTAGCAACTGCTGTTGGGGAAAGTTTGCCCAGAAGGCTTTTTGCCAGAAGGGATGTCTTGGTTAAGGTTCATCACATTCTTTGGATTTCCCTAAAAATTTGTCCTTAACATGGAACTCTGTCCAGAGGCCGTCACAAACTGTTGAAAAAATGATGTAGAAAGTTACATACAGAACCTTTAATAACTGTTTGATAGACCCATTGATTGATTGATTGATTGATTGATTGATTCCCTTTCCCAACATGTTCAGGTTTACCAACCAACACAACAAAAACACTCCACAAAGTTCTTTTATTTTCCAGTTCATGTCTTTATTTTCATGAACATACAGCAACATGCCTTAGTGAGTTGTGACGTCTGTTCTTAGTTAGCTGCCTTCATCAGCAAAAGCCTTTAGATAACACAGCAGATGTCCTGAGCTGTCAGCGGTCCAGATCTCAGAACTGTAACTAATATATTATGCAAGTTTCCATTGAGTAGCACAGACAGCAGAATAATCCCTGTTAAAAGGTGAACTCCAGTATTTCTAGTAAACCTGGAGCGTTTTTCCATGTTTGGTTTTCTCTTGTTCAGGTGACTAATGGGAACAAAAGTTTTGGAATTGGACAAGTGTTGAGAGAGAACGCTGCAGTATTGAAACAGGCTGTAATGTAACACCGCCCGTGTCCGTCCACTAACAGTGTTTGTTTTTGTCACTGACAGGCTCAGATTGTTATTCTAAGTGTCTGACAGCATTATGAAAGGATCCCTACAGAGATAGAGCTTTGTGTTAAAGAGTAAGATCCTTTTTGTTTAACCAGAAACAGCCCTGAAATCACCGTCACCAAACCCACCAGACTCCGTTTAAATAAACAGTCATGTTAGTGTGTATAGAGGCAGCATGTTGTCACAGCTAACTGGTGAATTAAGTGTTAATTTAAACCAAACCAGAGCTGGTGACTGTTGGAACAATGGAGAGATAACCAAGATGGTTTCTGTTGGTTTTAAATGAAGTGTGTTTTATGATGATAACATGACTGTTGTTGCAGCTGCTGGCTGCAGTGCTCTCTCTTAACATTGGACCAACGTTTGGTCATTAAGGCTGCTGTCAGCCCTAGAGTGGTCTCCTGTGGTCTGAATCAGGGACTCATGTTGTTCCAAAGTTGTATAATTGCCTAGAGTTGGTTGGTGTTCTCACGGCAGCATTTACAAGAGGACCAGATCAAATGCCTTGTGTGAGAAAGCTGCTCTTGATTGGTCAGAATTTCCATGTGGGAAAAATCCAGGAAGTAAAGCAAACGTTGAAGAAGAGTACACTTGCAAGATAAATGTGACACTTTCTAATGTCACAATGGAGGGACAACTACGCAGGTTGATTTTAGCGCTGCTCATCGTGGACTATATTGCTGTCATTGTTCATTTTAGTCAAAGCATACAGTTTGAAAACGAGGCAAACGCGGCTCCAACTAGAAAACAATGTTTTGATGCATTGGATGTGCTGAATGTGCATATTAAGGCAGTACAGGAGGAGGTGCACATTAATAATCCTCCAGGACTGTAACATGCTCATGTTTAACCCAAACAATGTGTCATGTGACTGCAGTTGCTTCACATCCAGGTCGCAACACCTTCTCACCACAAACCAACCGCACCAGAGTTCCTTTGGAACCGGACTGAGACCACCTCTTCAAGAAGGTCTCAGTCCGGTTGTTTTGGTGTGTTCACACCTGCACAAAGGAACCGCACTGAGGGGACAAACCAACTGGAGTTTGACTGAACTGAACCAAACAGGGCAGGTGTGAAAGCAGCCTTAGACAATAAACATGGAAAACAGGCTCCAGGCTGGAAACTGAACTAACTACTGAACTAACCCTGACAGCTGAGCTGGGCTCAGTGGGTAGTTACTATACTGCAGCATGGATTATTGAACCAGGTAGTCCAATAAAGACTTGCTGTTATAACTGGTTCTTTGAGATACAAAGGTTTAAATAGATTCACAGCCAAACTGTGGATCTCACACTGTATTTTCATTATTAAAAACATCAGAGTGAAAACTGGGGAATTTAATACAATTATGTTCCTGATCCATACAGGTTTGAATGTGACATCATAGAGAAACAATTTCAGATTTCACTCTGTGTGTTCTGAAGTTTTTTCAGTTACATTTAGTAAAGAAAAGTTAATGATGCATCATAGCTGTGCAAAAACCTACAGCAGAGCAGCTTTTAATCACTACAGGATGAAGTTAATGGGGTCTGTTTGTGTGTCTGTGTGTCTGTGTGTCCTTCAGTCAGTCAGTGTCAGTGTGAGCGACTCTGTCCTGCTCTTCCTTCTCCTTTTATTTTAAGGGGCTCTTGCCGCCTTTCCCCCCTGAAACAGAAGGAGAAGAGCAGCCCGGTTAGAGTCTGCCTCATCACTGACACCAACCTGCCAATCAGTACACAGCTAGCAAACCCATCATTTAATCAATCAACCAGTCAATCAATACATGTGTTAGCTATTGTTAACACAAGTCTGACACCTGTGACCACACCCAGCAGTGATGTCACAGTGTATGGACACACCCTGAGGTGCACGTCTACATCACTGCTGCAGGGTGGGAAGTTAAACCACTGAAGGTAAGAAAAAAATGCAGCTGCTGTAAAGCTGCTTTTAAATAAAGTTAATAAGTTTCAACACTGGATGTAAATGAAAGTAATAAAAGACTCAAAGAAAAGTAATTATCTACAGCCATAGTTTAATTTACAAAAGCTTTCTAGATGTGACGTCACCACATGACCGTCTAGTTGAACCTTTTTGTTGTAGTGAAGTTGTGTCTGTAGCTTCTGTTTATTACCTGTAAATATTATCTGTACATTAAAGAATAACTAAAACCAAAGCACCTTCTTTCAGCTGAAAACCAGGGTATCAAAGTATTTGGTAGTGTTTGCTAAATCTTGACACTGTAATGCAAATTATTTGAATTTTCAGCCAGTCACCAGATGAAAATACTGGCAAACTACGTTTACACGTTTCATACGTATCATATTAGTGTTTCTAAAGGCCCTGACACACCAAGCTGACGGTCAGCCGTCGACCAAAGTTGGGCCGTCGGTGAGCGTCTGTCGGCCTAGTTTTTGCGGTGTGTCCCGCACCGGCGGCACTTCACCATCGGGGGCTTTTCGGATGATTGAGCATGTTGAATCGCCGGCGGAGCTTGTCGGTGAGAGAGATCACTCTGATTGGCTGTTCAGGTTTTATTTCCTCGCCCCTGTAGCGAGTGAATCTGCCTGTAGTGAAACCGGGGCTAACCGGTGCTTCCTCCTCAGGCTCCACTTCACTCAGCTGCCCCACAGACCCGCTGCTTCTTCACACTTTAACCTGAATAACAAACCGGAGCTAGCTGGGAGCGGCTAGCAGAGCGTTAGCCACAGCATGACCGGAGGGAAGCACAGCCAGTTAGCCTCCGCTAGTCTCTGAGCTAGCCCCGGCTCTCCGTTTGGATCCAACCGGAGCACCGAGCCCTGGTTTGTTATTCAGGTTAAAGTGGGAAGAAGCAGCGGGTTTATCGGGCAGCTGAGTGAAGTGGAGCCTGCGGAGGAAACACCGGGACCGTCTGGATGTAATAGTCCGTGGAGGTGCTGCGGTGCTCGGCTGCACAGATAGGAAACCCCTCGGCTGACAGGATGTACCACTCTCTCACTCCGCTCTCTCTCACGCAGGCGCAGAACGTACGTGCTACTTGGCCGTCGGATGTAGTCCGTGTAGTGTGTTCAAATGCAACTGACACAGGGCGACGTGAGGCGACGTAGATGACACAACAGTTGGCTTTCATCGCTGCTAGTTCTTTGATGTCGGTTTGGTGTGTCCGCACTTTAAAGTGTCGTAGTATCTGAGCTGACTGTGTCATCAGGAGGTGGAGGGGGTGGTGGATGGTGAGACACCTCAGAGAGACGCCTGCAGAACTGCAGACATTGTTCAACACCAATTAACAAAACCTGTTGTGTTCTATTGACCCATCGCTGCATTTCCTTTCTGATATAGTGCCACAAAAAGTGTTTCTTTTTACTGAGATAACTGCAACGCTCCCTGCCAAGGATGGTGCCACAAAAAAGACAGTTCTTTTTACAGAGGTGTTGCTGCGTTTCCTGCCAGAGAAGTGCAACTAAAAGTGATTGTTTTTTACCACAACATCACTGCATTTCCGTCCAGAATAGTGACACTAAAAGTGATTGATTTTAAACAAGATATCGCTATGTTTCCTGTCAGAATAGAGCCACAGAAAAAACCCAACCACATTTTCTGCCGCGATAGAGCAACGAAAAAAATACCTCTTTTTACAGAGATACTGCTGCGTTTCCTGACAGAGAAGTGCAACTAAATTGGTTGTTTTTCACAAGACATTGCCACGTTTCCTTGATGAATAGTGCAACTGAAAAATCAGTTCTTTTTTACAAAGATATGGCTGCATTTTCTGAAATTATAATGACACTGGAAGCAGTTGGTTGTAAACAAGACATTGCCATGTTTCCTGTCAGAATGGTGCCTCGAAGAAAGACAGGTCTTTTTACAGAAATTAAAGCAGTTGTTTTTGACGTGACATTGCTGCGTTTCCTGCCTGAGAAGTGCAACTAAAAGCAGTTGTTTTTACATCTCCAGATATTTTAGGCCCAAACATCATCTTTTCCAAACCGAGTGTTTTTTGTGCCAGCACACATTAACCACAGTGATGTTAAAACAAGTTTCAACTAATCGCCGACACAATATCGTACAGATGTTGTGTATCTGTGGTTTGTACAATGCCAACATTTATTCTGGTGACTCAGTTGTGAATTCTTTTTATTGTGTTATTAATATACACAGCGACTGCCTTTGTTCAAACCTGACTATTAAAATGTAATTTTGGTTTTCCCGTATCTGGTGGCAGGTGATGTATTTGGTGGCAGCTTTAGTCGCCACCCCCTCCCGTCCCATCACAGTCTGAAGCAGTGAGTGGGCGTGTCTCAGGCCTCTCTTTGACCTCTGCACATGTTGATACCATTTTGCGTTTCAGAGGTATTTTTCAGTTTCCCAGGTGACAGATTATTCAGCCCAAACTCTAGGGTTTAGTTCCTCTTTAAGAAAATCCAGCTGCCAACAGCTGTGCACAGTGATATCAGATATGAGAGTAACGTGATTCTCCGCCCAGCAGAGTGTAACGTGTCAGTGTGTGTGAGCTGTGGAAAGCTTCATACTTACTGTTCTGCACCTCATCGCTGCTCGAGTCCTGCAGGAGGAGAACAAATGTTATAATGACATAATCAGTGACGGTCAGCTGTCCTAATGTGGATCTATGTGAATTACTGCGGCGACTCACCTGCTTCTGTACAGGCTGAGGTAACATACGACCGATCTCACTGACGATCCATCCCATCATACTGTCAACACAACACAGAGCAGTTAGACCTCATCAAACACTGTCTGTCCAAAGTCACTGGTCCTGACCTCAGACACTCGGGTATGTCAGACATTATGGTCACAGCCTTAGCTGTGTGACGTTAGCCAGCATGTCAGACGGTCTTATGTTCGCTGAGGATAAAACATCTACACTCAGCATCTCTCACGTTTTACTTCCTGTTTCAAATCTGATGTTACGATTCTGCTGTCTGACTTTAACCAGAGAATTCACACATCATCCACTCATGTTAAAATGTTCTGCTCATAATGTCTTTTTAAAATGTTGGAGTTTTATTTCCAGAGAATAAACTCCATCTGAAGCTACGAGCTCTGATGCTTGTGTGATGTTGGATCAACGTGTTTCCACCTACTTGGGCTGCGGCTCTGCTTCTTTGGGAGACCTATGAGGACAAAAGAAAAGAGATCAGTGTTAAACAACCGACACTTTGACACCTGTAGTTAGCTGTGATTCCAACATGGCTGATTCTCCACCTGAACCTGACTGGACTCGACCCAGTTGACCTGTGGCTAAGCCCCGCCCTCAAACGCGATGAGCCAATCACAGTGCGTATAGCCATCCCCATACACTGGGACATTCTCTGCCTGGACGTCCATTGAAATGCATTACAGAAAGTCAGTTTGTTCGGTTTTATGAGCTTTTTCTGAGATTTGAAGTTTAAAAATGGTCAAACGGTGTGCATGGGGTACATGCAACTCTGACACAAGGTATCCTGAGAGGCTGGGCGACCAGGTGTATTTTTACACTTTAAACCACATCTCAAGCGAGAAAAGTGTCTCCTTTGGATAAAGTTGTGTGGTAACGTTAGACCACAACATCAACTCAACGTGAATAAGATTAACAATGATGTCTACATCTGTTCTAAGGTAAGTCAACATTGTGTTTGAGGCAACATATTGTCACTTTGCTGCAAAGAAATATAAAGTTATCTTTAACATCTCTAACTAACGTTAGCTAAAGTTAGCCTAACGTTAGCTCCTAGCTGCGTTGTTCATCATGTCACCTTGTTTGCTGGGAGTTCATTAGCCTATTTTGTTCTAGTTTTGTACTTTGGTGATGGTACATCATTGTTAGCTGTTGTCCAAAGGGCTCTAGTTAAGCTAACGTTAACTTCTGGAGCTTAGCTTCATTAACTTATCTGTAATGGCAGAGATAACAAAGGTTGGCAAACGTTATGCTGAATGATTCAGTGTAAATACTGTAGCACCAAACTAACGGAGAGACACTCTTGGTAAAGATGGTAAAAAGGCCGTTATCCTTTTCTCATATTCTGAGCCAAAAACCTTAACTTCAGTGGCACTTTAACTTGTTGTCTTTGATGGTGACGGCAACCAGATGCGGTTCACAAGCGTACACTGTGACCTGTAAATGTTGGCTTGTAATTTAAGCTTTTCATCGACCTTCTCAACAATAAAATGATGAATATATCCCTCCAATGCGTAGTTTAGGCCCTTTTGGTTACTTCTCAATGACATCTGATCGTTATGTTCCCAAAAATCATCAGTTGCCTCCTGTGAAATGCCGTGTACTGTGACACCTGCCATAGCGCCGGGCACTGAATGTTGATATTTTGTCCAGGTGAGTGGAGGGGGCGTGGCTTAGCCATAGGTCAATTGGCTTCAGGTCAGACTCCAGCTTTAATATACCATATGTGGCATATGACTGTTTTTGAGTGTTCATAACGTTCAGGAGGAAAAGGTTGTGTTGGAGATTGTGTCAAAAATGTCTCTTACTGCACTGAGAAGACTTAATCTTATGTTTGGTTTTAATTTTAAATCTCCAGTGTGCAGGATTCAGGGAAAGGAATATAGTATAATCAGTCTGTTGTCTTTAGTGTATAAACTATAAAAATATTAGAATGAGACGTTTATATCTACACAGGAGCAGGTCCTCGTCTACAGAGGTCACCATGTTGCACCGCCATGTTTCTACAGTAGCCCAGAACAGACAAACCAAAAACTGATTTAAGACAGAGACATTCATGTTTTCCTGTTGGCCACAGTAGTTACAGTCCCTCCATCAAGAACAGCGTTGTAAAAAAGACAGATTTTTTTTTTTTTTTGGTAAGATGATTATTCAGTGTTTTCACCTGGAGCCTCATTTATAAGCACTGCGTACGCACATAAACAGGACTGAAATGTGTGTGCGCCATTCTCTAAGCATAAATTGGGGTTTATAAAGATACAGGTACATTTAGGGAAACTCTGATTTTGGAAATGGGAAATTGGCAACACAGATGGTGAGGTGATGAACTGAAGTCAGACTGTGACAGGGATCATTATAACGACCTCTCACCCATTTTAATTCACCTCACATCACACATTTCTTAGAGACCCACTTCAGATGCAGCAGTGTTATTTGTGTTTGTGCCAGTGAGACAGAACTTTTCCAAAAGCACCTTCTGGTTGTAAAAGACACGTCAAATCAAATCCTGCTCGATACTTTGCTGTCTCACCACCAATCACCCCTGGTGATATAAACCACTAAAAAACACTGAATAACACAGTTTCATGTGTTTTGCAGACACTCTTGTCACAGAGGGGCCGCTAACTACAGTAGCTGACACGAAAACCTGAACGTCTCTCTCTATAGCCAGTGTTTGGTTTGTCCTTTCTGGACTACAAACATGGCGGTGTAACATGGTGATCTCTGTAAAAAAGGACCAAACACTGTGTACACACAAAGTGAGGTTTGAAAGAGGCGTATGCCACCTCACAAAAACTTTGACCCATGCTTACCAACTTTTTGGAGACAGGAAATGGGGTGACGCAGACGGTGAGGTGGGAGCAACATTTTTAGTTTGGATCCTACACACTGTTTTATAAGTGAGACTCTTGCTCCCAGTGTAAATATAAATGTCACCTAAATCCTACACACTGGAGCTTGAACTGCACATACTGCAAATATAAATCAACATGTTTCTCTCTAACAGAACTGTCCACTTGTCAGCCCTCCATGATCTTGACCTTTGACCTTCACTCTGTCCCTCTTTGAATCCCTTTCTTTCCCTCTCATACCTTCAGATATCTCTGTCTCTGACTCGCAGTAATTCAAGTGTGTAAAGTTCACCACACACTGACAGGGATCTGACTCACTTCTGTGTGTCGTCGGCAGGTTTCGGGGCAGGTTTCGGGGCTGGAGGAGGTTCTGGTGCCGGAACAGGTTTTGGTGCCGGAGTCTCGGCTGTTGACAGAAACAGGAGACACTCGGGTTTAACCTCTGATGCTATGACATCACTGTGAGGTAAGAACATGTGACATGATGCTGTGAGGTTGACCTTTAGGCGCAGCAGGAGCTTCAGTCTTCTCGCTGACTTCTGTCTTTGAACGAACAGGAAGCTCCGGCTGAGGAACCACCTTCTCTATCCCCTGTTTGATCCAGTCTATCATCCTGTCGGTCACACAAACATGTATGTTCTGATGTCACACATGATCCTGAGTGCAGGCTGCAAAACTCGAAGCGCACTGCCTTTTGTTTTTAGGTGAATGCCACTAGGAGCTATCACACACACACACACACACACACACACACACACACACACACACAGACCTGGGTGGTGGTGGCGGTGGCGGTGGATTGGTGTCAGTTTTGTCCTGTTGGACTGATTTCTCTGCCACGACAGCGGCCGGCGGCTCTGCAGCTGAAACAAACCACAGTATGATGTCATGATTTATCGTCCACTCTGAGTCTCTGCTGTGTCTGCATAAACATTCACATCTGTCTCACCTTTATCAGCCACTACTGTCGGACGCACCTGAGGAGACACACACACACACACACACACACATCAGGTCACATGACCAGCAGGTGGAGACGTGGCTAAGTTCTGACATTAAAGGACCATTCCACTGATTTTACACAGTTAGTTTAACTCAGCCTGAGTTAATAACATCTGTATCAGGGACATCTGGACAACTGTACAAGACAGAGTCTGCACTAGAAACCTTTCATCAGGTGAGGTGCATCATGGGAAATGTAGGATCACTGATGTTTTTCCCTTTTTAAAGAATTATCTATTTATTTGAGTTGTTCAGGTTTTCTGGTTTATCTCTGAATTTCTGGGATCGTTTTGGTCTCCTCAGGGTTAGTCTTGAGTTTCAACATTAGTGAAGGTTTTGTTCGGGGTTTCCGTGGAGTTTGACGTTTTTCAGGACATATGCTCACAGGCTCCTTTAAATCAATGTTCTTGTTTTGCAGAGATATAACATGTTCATTACTGAACTTTAAGCTGGAGATACATTAACTATGTCTTCACACGTGCATGATGGCTGCCGCGTGTATCCTGCATCTGTCTGGTGTGTTGACATGATGCATCCACAAGACGCAGCACGCAGATGAACGGTAGGGGCAGCGTAGGGTTGGTATGGTGACGTGGCAGGGTCAGGGGTCAGTCAGCATGTCAACAGCTTTGAGGAAAAGCTAATACACCAGGTCCATAACTTCTCACATCTGTACCATGTTGATTTGAATTTGATTTAATTTCACATCATCATGAGAACAAAATATTTGTCTTGCGTCCCAAGACGTCAACTGTTTCACAGAAGTACAACAAAACCATAACACAAAGCCCACACATCACATCAGACATTATGGAGAGTGGATGCAAAGCAACAAATGATCATTCTTATTACATTCAGTGTTCAGCCACACTGAGGCGGCTGTGTGTCACTGACACGACTGATTTGTAGTGGTCTTCATACATCTATGATGGCACCACTGTGATCTCAGGATTAACAGTATAGTTATGTCCTTCAGTGTCGTCGTGTTTATCTTTTACATTATGTAAACCTGTAAATGTCACAGGTATCAATGTACGAGGTTTCTATGTGTTTTCAGATGATGGACACAGGTCTGCTGCTCTCTGATAAAACCACAGGAGTGTATTTCTGTCCTGTCTGTGGTGCAGGACGTCGTGCTGTAACTGTGATGTACCTCGGCCGGCGGCTCAGCTGCTGCTGCTGCTGCTGCTGCTTCTGCTGCTGTTTCCTTCTTGTTCAGTTCAGGCTTCGGAACGACTTTCTCCAAACCCTGAGCGATCCAAGCGATCATCCCTTTTCTGAGGTGAAGAACAAACAGAGACACAGAGTGAATGGACATCAGACAGCTGCTGAACAGCAGAGGGTGCTGCAGAGACGCTACAGAAGCCAACGACTGGAGAGCAGAGGTAGAGGGAGGAGTGGCTCATGACACACTTTGTTTTGGTCTACAGGCAGTGCACAACAGCAAACCTAGCAGTGAAACGATTTCGCTTTTTGCCCCTTTAAAGTGGAAGCAGAAAACGTTTCCACTAGGTAGCGCACTAGCTCACTAGGTAATGCTGTCTGCTTATCAACTCCTCAACGTTAGATCATTAGAGCCTCACAGGCACAAAAAATCTTACGAGCCTGTGATGCCGATGAGAACGAGCTAGTTGAAATGTTGACTCGTCCCACTGCTGTGAAGTGACTGGTTGAATTAAAAACTGAGAAGTTTTTGACTGACATGGGATTGTAGGTCTCTGATTGGCCACATTAAAAATGACTGACAGATACCTTGCCCGCTCGAGTTTATGTACGCACACGTGTAAATCGGTGGCTCTTCAGCTCTGCCGGGGGATGATGATGCAGTGCCTGAGCGTGCGTCTGTATGTACGGAGGCTCTGTGAGCTCAATACAGTGTGACAGAAATGTCACTGAACAATCGTCTGTTGTTTTTGAGGGGCGAATGGCAGAAGTTCGGTGACCTCCACCACCTTGTGCTGCATTCATGTACCTCTGGAATAATCTGCAAAGTGAGTTCTGGATCATACGTCTCACCTGATCCGTTTCCTTTGATCATCTTCTCTGATGTTGTTTCCACACCACAGCGTAAAGCTCATGAACACACCTAAGTTTGAAAAGGAGCACCTGAACGCACCAGCAGCCTTGGCTGGTGGAGGTCTCAACTCGAGTCTGATTAATTTCTCCTCATTCGTCGTCACTGCGTTAAGACATGTATGATGAGCACTCAGATTTATTTCTTAAAGAGACGTTCAGAGCGATTGGTTCGTTCGTTTCTTCCGTCACTACAGCCTGAAACTTTGACGATCTGAGACATCGTTGGAACGAATGTGACAAAGATCATGTGATCAACAGAAGCAGCTCTGAGTCTCTGAAGGTGATGAACTCAGAGTTTAATTAAAGGCAGGAAGTGTTTCATTGAGACTCCACTTAGTTTCTAAGATTTAACGTTTTAGAATATTTCATTTTATATTGTTAAAGTGGCGGCTGACGGTTCGTCCACAGACTGAAGGTGAAACACAAAGTTTGACTTTAGGATTTTATTTTTATTTTTATTTTTTTTAAAGATCACTATTTGGCATTGTGCCTGCTGATCGGTTAATAAAGCAGCTCACTATTTGGCATTGTGCCTGCTGATCGGTTAATAAAGCAGCTCACTATTTGGCAGTGTGTCTCACTCTTTGGCATTCTGCCTGTTGATGGGCTTATAGGCAAGCTCACTATTTGGCACTGTGCATGTTCAAGGGTTTTAAAGCAGCTCAGTATTTGGCATTGTCCCTGCTGATGGGTTAATAAAGCAGCTCACTATTTGGCATTGTGCATGAGCAGCCCAGTATTTAGCTCTCCGTTTGTCAATGTGTTTGCAAGGCAGCTCACTATTTGGCATTGTGCCTGGTGATGGATTTTAAAGTAGTTCACTATTTGGCATTCTGTTGGTCAATATGTTGGCAAAACAGCTCACTATTTGGCACTGTGCATGTTCAAGGGTTTTAAAGCAGCTCAGTATTTGGCATTGTGCATATGCAGCTCAGTATTTGGCAGCCTGCCTGCTGACAGGTTTTTAAAGCAGCTCAGTATTTGGCAGTGTTTCCTGTGGTGGTTACTCACTCGTCTTCAGGTTTACTGTCGTCAGAGGAAAAAACAGAACGCAGAAGAAACATCAGGAAACTTTTTACTGCGACACGTCAGAGTCATAAAAACCACAGAGTTTACAGAGAAGAGTCAACCTGAAATATTAAACTCATCCTCATCAGTACAACATGACACGCTGAAGACTCGAGACATGATTTAGTCATTTTAGGACTTGAGATGTGACTTGGACTTGTTGTCTACCCTTAGGTGGGACCAGGACCTCGAGTGTTTCGAGGGGTCACAACAGATTATCTTCTGATTCATCATTTCACCAATGTCCACAGCTGCCCAAGTCAAGCCTGTTGTCTTTATAAAACAAGTCTTAAATCTTATCAAAACAAGTCCAAGTCAAGACTGGAGTCTTTCAAAACAAGTCTCAAGTCTTATCAAAGCAAGTCTAACAGTGTGAGTCTACATAGGGCCTCCTTCAGCAGTAAATCATTAGCAAGACGCTGTGGAGCGCTTCAACCCAGTGCTTTTCACATAACATACTGCGCATGGGTTTTGTTTCTATGACAACAGTATCTTGACATTAACGTTAGCTGGGTAGCTGATGTAACGTTACATTAACCGAAGACTGATGACAACAGGTACGGTGCTAAAAGAAGAACACTCAGCAGTAACACTCGGGGTGCGGCCGAACTGATCCACAGATCTGATTCTGCCGTGATTGTTTCTGACCTACAGCACAACTCAGGTTCGACAGTGGCTGAAGGAGTGGCAGTGACATCACCAACGCCTTCCTGAAAACTGCTGTGCGAGGCACTGTTTGAGATCAGACAAACGACCCAAAGTCAAGTCTCAAGTTTATCGAAGCAAGTCCAAGTCCAAGTGTCTTCATCCACAGTTCAGCCTGAACCCTGCGGACCTGCTCCACCACTCAGGAAATAAACTTCACAGGTCTGAGCCACACACACACACACAAACACACACAAACACACACACACACACACAAACACACACAAACACACACACACACACACACACACACACACACACACACACAGTGTACTTACCTGGGTGCTGTGTTTTCCTCCTGTGATGGACGGAGGCGATGAAGGAGGGAGAAGAAAGGAAGACATTATTAGGTGCATGTGTTGTACCATCTGATCCTGGGTCAGTGTCTGGTCCTCACCTTGGTGGTGGAGTTGGCTCGGCTCAGTTTCGGTGAGAGTGCAGGTTGAGGCAAAGCGCTGCTGATCCACGTCAACACTGCGGGCTGAGACGCAGGCGCTGGGCTGAGGACAGGAAATTGAAGTCATCGTTAGATTTTAACTGAAACACGCTCTGAGCCACAGCTGCTTCATAAGGACAAGCACATAAAGCATGAAATGATGCATTTGGGAGCTAACTGACAACAGTAGCTCTTTTTTTTTTTTTAAAGATTATTTTTTCAGGCTTTTGTCTTTAATTGACAGGAGAGAGTGAAATGGGGGAGTGAGAGAGAGTGGGGGGATAAGATGCAAGAGTCGAACCCGCCACCGCTGCAGCGAGGCATCACCTCTGTATATGGGGCGCCGGCACTATCCACTATCCACTACGCTACCGACGCCCCAAAAGCAGTTCTTAAACGGGCCTTAAAAATAAACCTAACTATATAAAAATAGGATAAGACACAAACGATATACAGCCTGTAAAAAATAGTTTCATTTTAAAATAAACTTCAGAAAATATCTAACAGGCAGATTACACTCTCTTTGGCTGTGAAAACACGTCTGGCTCGAAGTCAGAAGTGAATCTGAGATATTAGATACAAAGACAGAGATAGAAAATTAAACTCTGCATCTGTTGTATATAAACTAGGTAAAAAAAGTAAGGAAATTTGTGTTTGGCAGATTACTTCTTTGTTGTAACAAAGCTTCTTGGCAATAAATCTGTTTGAAAGCCTGTTTATTTCTCTTTGAAATGGTGCCACATTTGAAAAGAACATGCATTTGTGGGGTGAGCAGCAGAGCTGAGTATGTGGGCTGTGGGCCAAATCTTGTCTGCCAATGCCAAACAGGTTTTTTGACTGTTGCTATAGACTCTTGATTTGAGCTTCTGGTACCCCCAGGTACCTGTGAGCATGGGCCCTGCTACAGTGGTCACTTGGTGTCTGCTCCAAGAATCGGCACACCACATTTGACTGATCTGGATAGGGCCCGTGCGATAGGGCAAGTCAAGCTGGTGTTCTGTGAGCCCTAGTACCCTCTGCAAACTGAAGCCCAAGTTCCATATAACTCTGTAACGGCGCCCCAAGAAGACCGTTTCCTCATCCTGTCAGCACTTAGGAACTGTAGGCAGTCTTCTACAGATTTGCAGTCAGGGTTTGTGGGATGATATGGCCGACGGCTCTCTGCCCAGACAATCCAGAACAGACTGTACACAGCCAATCTCTGGTCTCATAGGGCTGCCAGGAGGCCTGCCATGACTGCCCATCACCGTCACGCCTGTTTGCACTCGTGTCTGCAACATGTGCACTGGCACCTGAACATGCGGAGGAATGTTATGTTAAGCAATGTGTCCAGATTCTGCCCCCGCGGCTCAGAGGTAGAACGGGTCATCCCCCCATCGGAAGATCAGCGGATCGTAGGGTCAGAGTGTGGAGAACACTTTGCTGATTGCTGCACTGATAGAATAACATCTTTTGGTGGAGGCGGTGCGGGGAGCCATCTCCCTCACTCCCCCCCACTGCCATTGCAGTCTCTTTCCACTCATTATCTACTGCTACTTTATTAGAGTGCAGGGCACTAGAACTGTCATATAAATGGGGGTGTGCCTGTACCAGTTCGCAAAGTTTTTCCTCCTCGCCCGCCATATTTCATACCTACTTCTTCTGTGAATCACAAAAAGTGGTTAATTTCAAGTACATCACTTGCATCATCATCCCTGCTGGCAACGCATGGTATTACACGCGTCGCAACACATTTTGAGATGCAAGCACGCATCATGGCAGCCAATGCGTCTCGATGCGTCCCAATGCGTTTGCGTCTGCGTGCCTTTGCGTCGACTATGAAACGGCCCTAACTCTGATAACTTATGTTGACGTCACTGTGGACGTCAGCTGGACTCACCCGTTCTCCTCCGCCACCTGGACTTCCTGTTTGGGTTTGTCAGCTTTCGGAGCTGTTAATAAAAAAAGGATGAATATTTATGTTTAATACGAGGGACGTGAACTGAAGCAGATGATTTTCACTGTGTGAGCCGTCTTACCTTCATTTTTAGTCTCATCCTGAAACGTCACTTTCTTCTCCTGTGGAAAACACAGAGTGATGTCATCATTACAAAGTTATTATTACAGTAATACATCATGTCTTATTTATCTAAAACATAAAATCATCTGTGTGTGAGATTACAAATTCTGACCATTTTTATTGATGGAACAGTCAGTATATCCTGATTCAGCAATTTATTTAACATGGAAATGTCTGTCAATCAAAACATACAAATATTTTTGAACAGTTTTTTGATGACGTGAAAGGACAGCTTCTTTTGTCGGTGACGCCGGAAGCCACTGACCAAGCGCCACTTTTCGTCGACTTGGCAGTGAGACCGGATTGAACACGCACACCTTCTGCTTATTCAGTGGTGCAGAGAATCAGGTGCCCCAGAATAGTTAACTCAATGAAAATAAAAATATAAAAATCAAAATGACAGTGTAACAAATAAGAGGCGTGGCTTACAGGAACAGGGGCTGGGGCAGCTGCAGGAGGCGGGGCAGCAGCTGGGGGCGGGGCAGCTGCAGGAGGCGGGGCAGCGGCTGGTTTCTCCTCCTTCTTCTCTTCAGCTGTTTTGGGTGGAGGCTCAGGCGGCTGGGGAACGACTTTGACCACCCAGCTCAACATCCTGGCAACAAACAAACACACAGACGCCATCACTGCTGGAAACATGTTCAACCATCAACCAATAAAAACAGATGGGAAAAAAATAAAATAACAGCTGGTCAAATTAAAACTGGAGCTGATCTTCACATTTTGTGTCTAAGTGACAAATGGAAGGAACAATTCCTTAAAACTGGTCCAGTATTGACAGAGACGATTTGAAGCACCGTCAGTTTGCGTCCACCAAAGCTTGTTTTTTTGTTTTTTTGTACCTGTCGCGGTGTCGTCTGCTCGCTCAGGGTGAAGTCTCTTTGTGTTGTTACCGACTTGTTGCAGGAAAATAGTGGAAACACTGGTGATAGTTGGAGAGAGGAGCTCCAGGTACAGTTCAACGTGTTGGAGAACAGAAAAACCTCTTTTCCACCAAAATGAGCTCGTGTACTCAGATTTTTTAAACACGAGTAAACCTGCTAAGAATATGTGACTCTTTTCCCAGTGCGAGTAGATCAGAGCTGTGCACACGACTCTGCAGCAGACGGTAGGCCTTTCTGTGTGCGTGGGTTTTTTGTTGTGTCTCGTTCGATGTCACGGACAAGCCGAAAAGCAGGTTATTAAACAGTAGAAAGCAGCAGGAGGCCAGAGAAACATCTTTTTTATATGACTTACATTCAGTCTCTCATTCCAACTCAGTGCAGACTTATTTGGAAAAGTGTTTCAACGCTGTTCAGGTGGAGACAGACAGTATTTTGCGGCGGCCTGTCATTGCTGTTTGAGGGAGTTGTTGTGTTTCCATAAATGCTGATCAGAGCTGAAGCTGATTAATCCCAATGACTACTGCAGAGTCATTTGACTCGGGAGTGAGTGGTGATCTCTCTCTTCCCATTACGATAAAAAGCCAGATGCGGGGCTAAAGTGCAGCTCAAGTCTGTTTCCCTGTGGGCAACACCTTAAAAAATAAATAAAAAACCCAAAAATCTGTTTTTGTTTGTTTTTTGTTTTTCCACATTAAAAAAAGCATACACAGACGTATTTTAGTTTTTTATCTTTTAAGTGTGATGGCTGAATATTTGGCTGATTTTCATGATGTGGGAAAGTCAGCGGCGTTACAGAACGAGACGCCTCCCAGTGCGAGACTCAATCACACACATCAACAAACAGAGCAATGAGAGGCGACAAAAACAATCCTTTCCACCATGCTGTCACACACTCAGATTAACTGTCTGAGCCTGTTAGTGGAAAAATAAACAATACAAAAGAACAACAAACAAAACAAAAATAAACAAACAATGAACTCTTTTACTGGATGTACATTGACGGTGCACAAATATCTGTCAGCATTACATTTAAGCCTGAAAAAATATTAACAATAAAAAAGTTTTCCTTTAATTTATATTTAAGGCTTCAGTTTCTTTCTTTAAACCAATTTTCACCCAAACAAACAAACAAAAAAACAACATAAAAAAGAAAATGGAACTGTTTTCCTCTTTTTTACCTTTTTGACTCTTGACTTCCTCTCGTGTATTCAAAAGTCAGTATGACACGATGATAATGACCTCACCACAGGCCATCGCTGACTTGACAAGAAGCCAAAAAGGAAAAATGAACATTTGAACATCAACAATTAAACGACACCTGAGAAACGACCTTCTGATGAGGTTTTAAAGCTCCAGTACAGATGTAAACACAGTTTGAGGTGAGACTGTTTTTTCACTTTCACTGAAACCAAATTAAAAGGTTTAACACACAACTCATTATGTAATGTTTGTCTGCAGCAGAGCGTCACATGAAGATATCACGTATCTATAAATGTTACTCAGGTGAGTGTTTGTTGTTTCTGTGGAAAATTTGGAATCTATAAAATTAAAAACTGAGAGTTTAATAAATGAAATCTGAACTTTGTTGGATTTATAAACAAATAAAAAACTAAAATAATTTTCTTTGTTGAGTTCAGAACTGACCCTCTTCTCTCCGCCTGGTGCTTAGAGGTGTTTAGATCACGCCTGGCTGAGTGTCAGCTTCAATTAGAGCTGACTGATGATGACCCCAATCCACCGCCGTCGCAGGAAACAGCTGTGTCACCATGGTAACAGACGTCCATTTAAACTGGCGTCCAGTTTGACACTTTCACTTCCCAGTTTGCCTTTCAGCCAGATTCAGAGTCGACCAGTTGCAGTCGGACAGGTTATTTTCCAGTTGTCATCAGGCTGGTTTACCAGTTTACCAGCCAATAAACCAGTTAATGAGTCGTCCAATCAGAGAAGCTGCCAGTATCAATCAGCCAGGTAAACAGATGGGCAGAGATCCAGGTAGAAAACCGACCGGACACTGAGCTGATTGGTGCGTTAGCCCACCAGCTGGCAGAGAAGTTAGCCTGTTAGCTTGTCAGCTAACTGGTTAGCTCATCAGCCAGGTGAGCAGTCAGCCAACAGGTAACCCGTCAGTTAACCAGCTGGTACCAGAACCCATTTGCACCAGCGTGATTAAAAAAACAGATTTAAAATCTCACAACTAATGAGAAACGATATTGAGTTGTTATGTTTGAAGAGTTTTTTACTCTTTTTTGTTTCTCATTATTTTGAAATACAAAGTCATGTTTTGTATGTTTTTATTATTATTTTGATAAAGTTTGTCATTATTTCAAAAAGTATTTTAAGACAAGTCATTAACTTGACTGAGTCATTATTTACTTATTTTGACATTTTTCTTTTAGTTTTATTATTTTGAGAAAGTTTCTCTTTATTTCAAAAAGTATTTTCAGACATTAAATTATTATTCTGAATACTAAGTTATTCCATTATTTTTTACGTTGGTTTTTTTTTTTTTTTTTAACTTTTTTATTATTTTGAGAAAGTTTCTCATTATTTAGAAAAACAAAATCTGAAGATATTAATTCATTGTTCTGAGATAAATAAGCCATTATGTTTGACTTATTAGGACATTATTTCAGTATTATAAGAAAATCATTAGAAAAAGTTTCTCATCATTTTAGTAGTTATTTTGAAATACTGAGTCATTATTTATTTATTATATAAGTCATTTATTTATTTTGAACTTTAAGTGTTTTTTTTAAGTTTCCCATTTTTTGAGAAAGATTCTCATTTTTGAAATGTTTGAAAATTATTTTGAGATATTAAGTCATTATCTTATTATTTTGAGTTAAGTCATTTGTTTCAAGATGTTTCTTCATATTTTAAGATATTAAGTCTTTATTTTGACAGACTTTACTTCAACAAAGTTTTTCATTAAATTTACAGGATATTTATTCTGCCATCACACAGGTAGAAATGGTCGTCCACACAGATCTGTCCACAGTGGAGCGAAGACTCTGCTCACCAACAGCAGAAACTGAACTGGCTCAGTTTGTGTCTGAGTGTCGGCACGCTCGGCTGTGCCCCAGGAGAGGAGGGCCGAATGTGATGCGATGGGTCTCTTTGAGTTTGTGGACTCAGAACAAACTGCAGTTATCAGCACTCTGAACAGGTCGGGAGCTGTTTGGCAGATTGTGGCTCTGTATCTATCAACTTAATTCAATTTAATTTGTACAACTTAAAATCACACATCTGCCTCACAGGGCTTCAGTCTGCTCAGCAAACACTCTCTGTCATTACAGCCTTGTAAGTCTGCCATGGGCGCAGCCAACATGATTCAGGTGGTGTCGGTCCAAATCATCTTGGCTCAAAGTTACATGAACAAACAAGTCTGTTTCCCCAAACCGAAGCTGATACAGCTGGTTTACTGCCACAAAACATCCCAAACTTCAGGGTCTGGTGTGTCTCTCAGTCTCGGCTGTAAAGGTCCAAAATCAGATCCCAAACTCTGCACTGACTCCAGACTGATGAGACGCTGTGAGACGTTCAACAGCAGCTGTTCAAATGTTTTCTCACCTGGTAACTGAGGCACAGGATCAGTTTTAGGACTGTTCTGGTCCTGGTTGGTCTTTTCAAACTCATCAAACCACAGTTTAACCAAAGAACATCACGTTCAGTAAAGAGAACTCTAAAACCAGACGATGCAGACACGTTTCAGATGAACCAAACTCAAACAGACAGAAACAAATTGTCTGTGCTCTGCAGTGTGTCCGCAGCTAGCAGCAGCGGCTGTAGTACCATTTTAGGATGTAGCGTGGAGGTGTGGGTGGTCTCTTGTCCTACCTGAGTTGTTCAGTCCGGGTCCAGCAGCATCCCACAGAGCTGCAGTGAAGAAGCTGTGAAGACCTGCAGGGATCTGAACGCTGTGCGAGGATTATGGAGGAACTCTGCTAACGGGATTACTGAGTAACTGAAGGGCAGAGTGAGACAGAGCGGGTCGGGCCGGGGGCTCAGATTAGACTCCCAAAAGCTGAAACGTGAAGGGAACCTCAGGACAGACAAAACAGTCGCACGAGTCCAGCAATAAAAGACAAGAGAGACGAGATATGAGAGAAAAAAGACAGAACACTGAGGTTATTTACCGTCCTCTCCAGATTGAGATGAGCCGATGGACTTCAGTTTCATCAGTCTGTGTTCACCACAGAGACAGATTCATGGACACGTTAGCCTAGCTTAGCACACAGAGGATGTGGGACGTTTGAAGGTTTTCCACATAAGGCAGATTAATTTGTGTTGCACTATTCAGCAAAATCATTCAAAGTAAAAAAAAAAATAAAGTAATTAAATGTTTTACACTCAACACAAACAGACATCAGGAAAACATCCGACAGTAATTTGAGATTAAAAAGTGTACATCAAATAAAAGATAAAATTAAACAGATCAACCATCATCATCCTCACTGTGACCTCGTCACATGTCCACGTTTGGTCATGGACTTTCCACGTCCACATATGACGTCCAAGGTACCCTGGGTGTGTTGGTTGTTGACGTTCTGGGACGCCGTGTCAACTTCAGCCTGTTACATGCATTGTCTGTTTTCAAAATACACTTCTGTTTTCACAGGAAATGTACAGTTTGATACAGTCTCTTTCAAAATAAAAGCACTACGTCGGTACAACACCACCAACTGATGTTTTTTCCTTCAACGACACACACACGGTTACGTTTAGCCAACACGCACACACACGTGGTTGGGTTTAGGAAAAAAGAACAGGGTTTGGCTTTACAATCTTACAGGAAGTGAACACCGGCCTCCTGGGTGAAAGTCAGTGGTTATTGGACCCAAGCACCCCCCCCCCCCCCGACCCTACTAGGACTTCCACTGCTTTAACTTTTGTTGCTGTCCCGCTGTGTTTCCCCTGACGCCGGCCGGCGCTGCTACACATTAACTGTGACCGGCTGCGTATCACGCCCACGTGAAAAGACGTCTTTTTTCATCAGTGTCTGATACCTGAAGTCACTGACCAAGAGACTGAGGTCATGAAACAAGAGCATAAAGCACCGACCCAGTCACCAGAATAAATGTTGGCATTGAACGTCCACGGATATGTCACATTTGTCCGTAATTATGTAGTGGATATATGGACATTTTACGTTTCACCAACACTGTGGTTAGCTTTAGGTGCAAATCCATTTGGTTATGGTTAGATCATGTTTTGGCTTTAAGTACCTGGTTGTGGTAGCACAATCCCTGGTGGAAACACAACGACAAGCAACAAAAAAATTAATATTAATTAATTCATTCAGGCTGCTGTCAGCCCTAGAGTGGTCTCCTCTGGTCTGAATCAGGGACTCATGTTGTTCCAAAGTTGTATAATTGCCTAGAGTTGGTTGGTGTTCTCACGGCAGCATTTACAAGAGGACCAGATCAAATGCCTTGTGTGAGAAAGCTGCTCTTGATTGGTCAGAATTTCCATGTAGGAAAAATCCAGGAAGTAAAGCAAACGTTGAAGAAGAGTACACTTGCAAGATAAATGTGACACTTTCTAATGTCACAATGGAGGGACAACTACGCAGGTTGATTTTAGCGCTGCTCATCGTGGACTATATTGCTGTCATTGTTCATTTTAGTCAAAGCATACAGTTTGAAAACGAGGCAAACGCGGCTCCAACTAGAAAACAATGTTTTGATGCATTGGATGTGCTGAATGTGCATATTAAGGCAGTACAGGAGGAGGTGCACATTAATAATCCTCCAGGACTGTAACATGCTCATGTTTAACCCAAACAATGTGTCATGTGACTGCAGTTGCTTCACATCCAGGTCGCAACACCTTCTCACCACAAACCAACCGCACCAGAGTTCCTTTGGAACCGGACTGAGACCACCTCTTCAAGAAGGTCTCAGTTTGGTTGTTTTGGTGTGTTCACACCTGCACAAAGGAACCGCACTGAGGGGGCAAACACACTGGAGTTAGACTGAACTGAACCAAACAGGGCAGGTGTGAAAGCAGCTCAAAAAACACCCAGGTTTGGTGCATCCATGTTTTTTTTTGGCACAATCGAGGTAACCTGAAGACAACCAGTTTAGCTGTTTGTTGGTGTTGAACAGAGGTCTTCAGCTTTGCTAACGTCACACCATCTCCTCCACCTCCTCACTTTACATTTATACAGTCAGTTTGTAAATAATTAAACTGTGTTTGTCAGTGACGTGACAGATGTTAACTGTTACAGCTGGAATATCAAAATATGGTCTTTACCTTCAAGTCATGCACACAGAAACACCGCAAACCACTTCTTCAGCATAGAAACATACATTTCCCTGCAGCACTTCTGTGTGTGTGTGTGTGTGTGTGTGTGTGTGTGTGTGTGTGTGTGTGATCCCGAGAGCCGAGTCTTGTTTTAATGTTGAAATTGGATTGAAGCTTCAGTCCTGAAGTCGACCTGATGTCCCGTAGCGACTGAACACCGACGAGCTTAACAGCTGCGAAGACCAACAACCAGAGGTAATGTGACGTGTACCGTGTGAGGAAAGTGACGTGTCATGGTGAACAACAGGTAAAGGTACCTGGCCTGACTTTACCTGGGTACGCTGCAGCTCACAGTCCGCACCTTGAAAGAGTCCTCTTGATTACAAAAACTAAGACGAAATCTGTTTCGTTTTCGTCAACTAAAACCTTTTCAATTTTTGTTGACTAAGACCTTTGGAATTTCATCAACTGAAGTATTTAAATTTTTGTTTACTAAAACACTTTGAATTGCTATGGACTAAATTTTTTAAAAAATTTTTGTCGACTAAAATGTTTTGATATTTGTGACTAAATGTGACCAAAACTAATAAACTAATACATTTTAACTCTTTAAATTATTACTTATAATTGTTATTAATTCTGACTATGTGAGACTTTTATTTCAGTGTGTTTAAACCTGTATAACTTCTAAAAAACATCTGACAAAACGTAACGTCAACTTCAAAAACTTCATGAGAACGTGCACGTACATGTACGTGCACTAACAAAAGAACAAGAACAGCTTTCAGTTTATTTTGGGTTTTAGTCTTGGGCGAATTTAACCGGATGCATTTGAGGTTTTAAACACGCTGCTGCAGTTTTTAAATGTTTATTTGATTTTATTTACCTGAGCTGTGACACACACACACACGCACACACACACATGCACACACACACAGAGACACACAGGTGGTGGGCATGGTGTTTGCAGTGTGTGTGCCAGCCTCTCGGTTGGGAGCATATTGCGGCGGCTCCAGGTTAAAGCTGTTAATGTGGCCCTGAGGAGGATTAGCTGCTAACGAGGTTAAGTCCAGCGTCAGCGAAACAGAGGATTGGAGCTCAGGTGCTGCAGCTACCTGATCCAGATCACAGACCTGAGGACAGACCCGGGGGGGGGGGGGGGACACGTCTCTGCCACGACGCCTGAAACCATCATTGAGACACTTTGAGACACTTTGAGGTATTTGGAACTGAGTGTCTGTGTTTTCTGTTTCAGGAAGTCGGGCCGATGTGTCCTAAACTTTGTTCTCAGAGATGAGAGATTAAAAACGTGGATTTTAAATTTCTTATTTAAAATGACAAAGTTAGACAAACATTTATTTTGGTCTCTGCTGTCTAAATTTACAAGACAAAAAAAACTTTTCTTCTTTCTCCATCATCTTCCTCTTTCTTGTCTTTCCCATCACATCCTTTCCTTGTCATTACTCCTTGTCTCCTCTCCTACACTGTCTCCTACTCTTCTCTGGATTATAAAAACGTTTTAATATTTTTCCTACAAAGATTTAAGATCTTAACTCTACAATAAGGTGGTTAAAGGTTTCGTCCTGAGGGGTATTCCAGAAAACTCAGAGTAAGTTAACCCTGAGATGAGGGAAACTCTGGGTTATCCATTCCAGACAGAGAGGTAACTGAAACTCTGAGTCAGTCACCATGGTAACAGACTCTGTGAACATAACCTGCTCGCTGACAGGTTTTCTTCAATAAACCCTGAGTTTCTCTCTGTCTCCTCCCTCTTACACGCTGTTTCATTTCCTCATTCATTCAGTCCGTGTCAAAGCTTGTATCGAAGCGCATTCATTAGCGGAGATTTACCGTCTGTCACAGTCTAAATCCTGCTGGATATTAGTTTGTTACTCAGGACTGTCTGAAGTTACTGAATTTATGCACATCAGTCATTTCTTTGGACATCAGCTTTTGTCTTTACATTCAAATATTACACAGCGAGAATTCACCCTCAGCTCAGAATCAAACCTCTGTCCTTTTTATATTTATTATTTTTATAACACTGTGCACAAGGATCAGACTGTCAGTCTGTCAGAGCAGCTCCCACATGTTTATTGCACATAATGTGTAGGTCTAATTATTTAAATGTTAAAATGGGTATGAAGCTTTAGACACGTAGTATCAGTGACTAATGATCTCTATCACTGATGTCACTGGTCGCACTGATGGAACATAACTCCTATAGCCTAATATTGGGGATTATATGTTCATATTTCTGAGTGAGCAATGGTGCAGCATTTCACTGTCTTTACATTTACTACATTTGTAGCTGAAATAAAGTCACTGAATGCTGTTGAGTCAAGATACAAATAGATGTGCAACATTTTCAAATCTACTGTATTTTAACCTCAACGTCTTTTCAGGTGCAAATCACCAAACATATTATTACTGGGTCAGACTGTGAGTTTACAGTCATGTCTTTATGTCTTTGATCTATAGCCTAGCCTATATGTTTGAAATCTTCTGCCTCCTGTGTTTTTCCCCATCAGATTAAATCTGAACAAATATATTATTGTATATTATTAATATAATGTAATGTATCTACAGCCTGATACACAGTCAGATTCCACCACTTTATCTTCATTAAGGAAATGTAAGTCTGATAAATGATGAATAAACTTTTTTATTAACTTTATGGTTAACTTATTGACACTTTCCTCGCTCTGACTCAGGCTCTTCTTTTAAAGATAAACGTGCACCGTCTGCTACACATGCATTAATATCTCTACATCCACTGGATTAAAATGGAGGCGCTGTCTTTTATTGACCTGTTGCCATGGTGAATCGTGGAGTCGGAGCTCCATTGATGATGGCTTTTTATTGTCGGCTTAACTCAGAGTGAACATACTCAGAGTTGACTGAACTAACTCAGATCAGCTGTTCTGGAACCGCTAACTCAGAGTTTCCCATCTCAGGGTAAATCAGCTCAGAGTTCAGGGTTAGACTCAGAGTTTGTTGAACCTCCTACCTGGAGTACCCCTCAGGTCGGTTTGGGTCAGTAAAGTTTGATTCTCTGCTGTTTGGATGTCAAATAACATCCTCAGCACTTCCTGTTTATCAGCAGACCTGAGAGGTGACGTCAGCCCACAGCGCCATCCTGTGGACAAACTGTTCACTGCAGCATCACTGAGTCTGTTTCTAGATCAGGTTAAGATGTAAAAAGAGAAAAGAAACGAGTGAAAGAAAAATAAAGTGAAATGAAAAAGAAAGAAAAAGATAGAAACAAATAAAGAAAGAACAAGTAAAATAAAGAAGGAAAATGATGGACGAAATAAAAATAAATAACGAGCAAAATAAAAGAATGAAATATAAAATTAAATTCAAAATATATATATAGACGGATGGATGGATGGATGATGGATGGATGGATTTTTTTTTAGTGTACATTAAAATATTATCCTGTTTTTTACAGTGTACATTCAAATATTCCCCTTGATTTTTTTTAGTGTACATTCAAATATTGTCCTGTTTTTTACAGTGTACATTCAAATATTCCTTTTGATTTTTTTACAGTGTACATTCAAATATTGTCCTGTTTTTTACAGTGTACATTCAAATATTCCTCTTGATTTTTTTTTTACAGTGTACATTAAAATATTGTCCTGTTTTTTACAGTGTACATTCAAATATTGTCCTGTTTTTTACAGTGTACATTCAAATATTCCTCTTGATTTTTTTTTACAGTGTACAGTACAATATTCCCCTATTTTTTAAAGTGTACATTCAAATATTGTCCTGTTTTTTTACAGTGTACATTCAAATATTCCCCTTGTTTGTTTTTTACAGTGTACATTCAAATATTCCCCTTGTTTGTTTTTTACAGTGTACAGTACAATATTTCCCTTGTGTTTTTTTAAAGTGTACATTAAAATATTATCCTGTTTTTTTACAGTGTACATTCAAATATTCCCCTTGATTTTTTTTACAGTGTACATTCAAATATTGTCCTGTTTTTTACAGTGTACATTCAAATATTCCCCTTGATTTTTTTTACAGTGTACATTAAAATATTGTCCTTTTTTTACAGTGTACATTCAAATATTCCCCTTGTGTTTTTTAAAGTGTACATTAAAATATTATCCTGTTTTTTACAGTGTACATTCAAATATTCCCCTTGATTTTTTACAGTGTACATTCAAATATTGTCCTGTTTTTTACAGTGTACATTCAAATATTCCCCTTGATTTTTTTACAGTGTACATTAAAATATTGTCCTGTTTTTTACAGTGTACATTCAAATATTCCCCTTGTGTTTTTTAAAGTGTACATTAAATATTATCCTGTTTTTTACAGTGTACATTAAAATATTATCCTGTTTTTTACAGTGTACATTCAAATATTCCCCTTGATTTTTTACAGTGTACATTAAAATATTGTCCTGTTTTTTACAGTGTACATTCAAATATTCCTCTTGATTTTTTTAGTGTACATTAAAATATTGTCGTTTTTTACAGTGTATTCAAATATTCCTTGTTTTTTACAGTGTACATTCAAATATTCCCCTTGTTTGTTTTTTTACAGTGTACATTCAAATATTCCCTTTTTTTTTACAGTGTCATTCAAATATTCCCCTTGTTTTTTACAGTGTACATTCAAATATTCCTTTTTTACAGTGTACATTCAAATATTCCCCTTGTTTGTTTTTTACAGTGTACATTCAAATATTCTCCTTGTCTTTTTTTACAGTGTACATTCAAATATTCCCCTTGTTTGTTTTTTACAGTATACATTAAAATATTGTCGTTTTTTACAGTGTATTCAAATATTCCCGTTTTTTTTACAGTGTACATTCAAATATTCCCCTTGTTTGTTTTTTACAGTGCACATTAAAATATTCTCCTTGTCTCTTTTTTTACAGTGTTCATTAAAATATTGTCCTGTTTTTTAAAGTGCACATGAAAATATTGGGTTTTTTTTATAGTGCACCTTTTATATTCTTGTTTTTTACAGTGTATATTAAATATTCTCCACGTGTGTTTTTCAATAAACTGACTGGAGTTACTGAACTGTTTCTGAACTCTGAGAACTGAGGTCAGGTTATCTCACGCAGATAGGACTCACAGATGAACACAACCTTTGTGACTGAGCGATAACGGCGCTCTGAACGCAGCTTCGTGTCTTTCTACCCTGAAACTGATCCTCAGTCAGAAGGTTTCCTCCTGAACGTCTGTGAGCACAGATGAGACCTCTGATCTGTTTCTGTCAGTGAGACGATCAGTGACACTTTCAACAGTCATCATTTTCTTGTGTGTTTCTCTTCTGCTTGTTTAGAGACACGACGAGAGACCACGGCGCCGGCCTCCATAGATGGTGCGCGAGCTACAAGCACAGACGTGTTTATGCTCAACGAGCGTAATCTGAAAAGTGTTGTTAGAAAATTATAAAATAAATTAAAAAACAGGGAAATGTCAAGTTCTAAAAATATAATTAATTGATGTTACAGAAGTTAGATGTAGACATTATTTAATTTAACTTTTAGCAGTCTCTGTCAGGTTGTTGGGGTTTTGGTCTTTTTACTTTCAAGTAATTTTCTTGTTGTTTTGTCTAATTTTGGGGTCATTCCTTGCTTATTAACGTATTTTGTTAATTTTTGGGCCATTTCATGAATCTCTAACTGCCTTCTCTCCATGTTTCTGAAAAACAAACAAAAGAACAGCCAACTTGCTCCGCTTTCAAAGAGTTAAAGACAAAAAAAGCCCCAAATAATCTTGAAAAAAAAAGGATGAAAAGGACGCTGCCTGGCAACTGCAGTAAACACCGGCATACTGCCAAACACTGCGTCTGTGTACTCTGGAATTTATACCACGGTTTTTCTCCTCGGGGCGCCGCTTTTTCCATGAGCCTGTTTTTACCTTTAACAGCATCTCGCATGTTTGCTTTCACACTCTGCAGCAAACAGCCTCTTCAGCCCCTGATGTGGCGGCCATTTCTTTCCATGACTTTAAGGCCCTTTGACCCTGAGTCAGTAGAGACGTCTGAACAGACGAATCTGCTCCGCTCAGTCTTCCTGAGTCTTCCTGCCAGCTGATGTTTTTTTCCTTCAACAACACACGTGGTTACGTTTATCCAACACACACACACACGTGGTTATGTTTAGCCGATACACACGTGGTTACGTTTAGCCAACACACACACACGTGGTTACGTTTAGCCGATACACACACGTGGTTACGTTTAGCCAACACACACACACACGTGGTTACGTTTAGCCGATACACACACGTGGTTACGTTTAGCCGATACACACACGTGGTTACGTTTAGCCAACACACACACACACGTGGTTACGTTTAGCCGATACACACACGTGGTTATGTTTAGCCAACACACACACACGTGGTTACGTTTAGCCAACACACACACACACACGTGGTTACGTTTAGCCGATACACACACACACGTAGTTACGTTTAGCCAACACACACACACACACACACACATACACACACACACACACACACGGTTATGTTTAGCCAACACACACACACACACACACACACACGGTTACGTTTAGCCAACACACACACGTAGTTACGTTTAGCCAACACACACACACCTGGTTACGTTTAGCCAACACACACACGTAGTTACGTTTAGCCAACACATACACGTAGTTACGTTTAGCCAACACACACACGTAGTTACGTTTAGCCAACACACACACGTAGTTACGTTTAGCCAACACATACACATGGTTACGTTTAGCCAACACATACACGTAGTTACGTTTAGCCAACACACACACGTAGTTACGTTTAGCCAACACATACACGTAGTTACGTTTAGCCAACACATACACATGGTTACGTTTAGCCAACACATACACGTAGTTACGTTTAGCCAACACATACACATGGTTACGTTTAGCCAACACACACACACGTGGTTACATTTAGCCAACACATACACGTAGTTACGTTTAGCCAACACATACACACGTGGTTACGTTTAGCCAACACATACACGTAGTTACGTTTAGCCAACACATACACGTAGTTACGTTTAGCCAACACACACATGTGGTTACGTTTAGCCAACACACACATGTGGTTACGTTTAGCCAACACACACATGTGGTTACGTTTAGCCAACACACACATGTGGTTACGTTTAGCCAACACATACACGTAGTTACGTTTAGCCAACACACACACACGTGGTTACGTTTAGCCAACACATACACGTAGTTACGTTTAGCCAACACATACACGTAGTTACGTTTAGCCAACACACACATGTGGTTACGTTTAGCCAACACACACACACGTGGTTACGTTTAGGAAAAAAGAACAGGGTTTGGCTTTACAGTCTTACAGGAAGTGAACACCGCTCCCTCGGGTGAAAGTCGGTGTTTGTTGGACACCAGCAGCAGATACCAGTGTTTTCATATTGTTGCTTCTTTTGCTTTTTGTTATTTATTCTTCTTTTGTTCCAAGGAAACACAGAAATCTACACTATAATAAATAACTGAACAGTTTTAGAGTCCTTCATTACTTTAATTTTCAGACATGCTTGTTGTTGCCGTGGGCAACAGTATGACGTCAATATGTCAAGTCGAAACATTGCGAGTATCACAATATGAATTTTTCATTTCATATTAATAATGATACCATGATGATTCCATGATCATGACTGAGATGATATGACACACGAACACTGTCCAGAAACCAGAGCTCATCTCTGATTACAGTGCCAAAATCTGCTGCCAAACTTTAATCACACATCTCATTAATGAGTTCCTCTGCAGACTCCTCCCATCTACATATTATATCCCCGGTACGTCCTCTGAGATCCTCGGGCAGCAGAGGTCTGTCTGTTCCAGACACTGAAAACTAAAGAGGGCAGAGCGTCTGCAGTCGGCGCCCCGAGGCTCTGAACGATCTGCTCGAGCCGGTGATTTAACTCAAAGTCTCTCCTGTTTTTACTGGAGTTTTAAGTTCCTTTAAGTGTCTTTTGTTTCCTTAGTTTTTGTACACCGCAGTGTTTTATCACTTTTGTTTTAAAACCTGTTGTTTTTATGACTCGTCTGTTTTGTTGCCCTGTTAAACACTTTGTAACTCTGTTCTGAAACGTGCTTAATTAATAAAGATAATTACTATTAGGATTACATATGTCCACGGGCAGAAGAAGGAAAAAGTGCAGGAAAACAAATCAAGGAATCCTCTGAAAATGAAAAAATCCTGAGCTGAGCTGAGACAGGAGTCAGTCTCTGAGGACGATGAATATCCACAGTGAAGTTCACGTCAGGGTTTCAGTGTGTGGTCAGGTGTGGCTGCAGGAGGAGGTCAGAAAACAATAGAGCTTTCCTCTGTCTGTTAACTCTGCTGCTGTTGGCAGAGTTTCCTCTGTGAGTTGAGGAGGTTTATGTTACGTAACAGAGGAAAGAATGCAGAGTTCAGCTGATCGGAGCCAAACAGTGTTTCTGACTGCAGCCTGGACTCCCATCGCACACACTGAGAACTGCACCTGTAAAACACCTTTCTGGTCTTCTGACCACTCGTTACAGCACGTCACATTCACCCATTCACACACAGTGTCACAGACTGATGGCCGAGGCGTACATGGTGCCACCTGCTGCTCAGTTACAGGTAGCATTCATTTGCATTCACAGACCAACAGCACGGTCAGCAGGAGAGATTTGGGCTTCAGTATCTTGCTGAAGGACTGCAGGAGCCTGGGTGGCCAACGACCTGCTCTGACTCATGAGCCGCGGCCGGAGAGATGCAGCTGAAACCAAACTCAGACCACCACAGCTGCTCCTCACAGAGAGAAGTGTTTCCTGGAGCTGAAGCCTTGAAGAGGCCGAGACTCATGACGTGTTTCTGTGCCCTCAGATTCATTGTTTTCAGTGCTGATGCGCAGCTCCAGAGCCAGAGCAGCGTGCACGCTCTCTATAAATAGCTACGTGTGTTTCACGTGTTGTAAACATCCCTGCCCTCTTACTTTCATATGTCCTCTATCATGACGTAGATACAGCCAATAGATGGCACCAAAGGGCGGAGTCAAAAGTTTCAGACACACAGGCGACGGTGGAGGAGGTCGTACTAACATACCTTTCAACAGAGGCAGTGTTGTAGGTGATCCGTGAGGTCATTAAATACGTCACATGATGTGGAGGGAGAATTTTTTTCTTTATATTATCGATTTGTTCTGTTTTTAAACGTCGTTGTTACAGTCGTATCTCTCTTAAACATACTGTGGAAGATCCCCCCATCATCCCCATTTCTGTTAACTGTCTGGATGCAGTCGGACGACACCGAGGCAGTCTAGCTTCTCCAGGAGGGCACGGCTGGTGAGCAGGTCAGGAGGTCAGACTTCAGGAAGATGGATCAGAGTCAGGTTCAGGTTGAGGTGGCTGGAAAATAAAGGCACAGGCATCACTGACGACCTGCCCTGGAGCAGGTGGAGGTGGGATGGTGTAAATACTGTGGGGGGGGTAGTCAGGTAATGAGGGACAGGTGAGCAGGTGGATGTAGAGTCAGGTGACTGGGACTGAAGGTAAAGTCTGAGGACATCTGGTGGAAGGATGGAGAATGACAAGTCCAGAGAGTTCATGAGAAATACATGGACCTGAAAGGAGAGAGGAAATGAGGACTGAAAACAGTGACGTAGTGTCTGAGCTGACTCATCAGGAGGTGGAGGGATGATGGACGGTGTCTCCTCAGCTCCTTCCTCCAGCTCCTCCTGGAGGACCCCGAGGTGTTCCCAGACCAGATGAGATCTATAATCCCTCCAGTGTGTTCTGGGTCTGCCCCGGGGCCTCCTACCAGCTGGACCAGGAGGATCCTGATCAGATGTTGAACCACCTCAACATGAAGGAGCAGCTGCTCTACTCACTATTTATCCACCGGGGACAGTGCCACAAAAAGTGGGTGTTTTTTTTACATTGACATCTTTGTGTTTCCAATAACTCTTTAGGCACCAAACGTGGGTATTTTGTAGCGACCTGTTCCTGTTTCCTGTCAGAGCTGTGCTCCCAAAACATGATCTTTTCCTAACTACAACAAGTGTTTATTATGCCTAATCCTACTCACACAATAACATTATTAAATGTAAAGTTTCAACGTATCCGCTACATAATAACGTATGAACGTAACAAAACTGTGGTTTTCCAAAATGTACGATGCCAATATTTCCTCGTGGCGGCTGTGCCGTGTGGACAGACAGTTGAGTGACCTGAGAGGGGGAAATGTAAAAGCTGTCAGGCTGATTTTCCACCAGCAGCTCTGACGCCTGTGTGTCCCTGACACTCTGCCAAAGGTGTGTTGAAGCACCGACTTCCTGTTTTGCTCTGAAATATTTGTACTGAAGTTCATTAGCAGCTTCAGGTCTGCTGGCTGATTCAGTGCAGCTGGTTTTTACTGTCTCACCTTCAGACGGCCGAAATATCACAGTGATCTTTGTTGTCTCACATTAATTAGTCATTTTTCTCCATCGTTAAAGGGATCACTTCAGCCCCGTTTCCACCGAGCAGTTCAGTTCAGTTTATTGTTTCTGTCTCCACAGTGTAAAGTTGTGGATGGTCCCAACAGAAGCGTTCCTTAGCGTCCCCATGTTTGGTCCCCCCTCTGTTGGGGTACCTAGCACACAGATCTGGTACTAAAAGGTGGAGCTAGAAACCCTGCAGTCTGATTGGTCAGTAGAGGATGCTCACTCTGGTTTTATGTAACCTCTGTTCATACATCAGTAAACTACAACTATAAAATGAAAGAGAAAAAAATCACTTCATTCACTGGGCCGACTGCCGGCAACTTTTAAGGTGGAACGTTAACTTGTAATGTTACTCAATGCATGAGTTGATGACGTGAATCCATCAGCACACCTTAAATTTCACTGTGACAACTTTGACCATCACTTTAGTTTTTATATGACACACACTTTTAGTAATGACTTTAAAAATATAGATTCATTTGGAGCGGATTATTATAAAACTCGCGTAAAATGTCATTAAGCATGACTGCCGAGTGTGTATTCACATCCGTCTTCTTTTGTTTTTGGCAGAGAAAGTCCGTAGGTATTCTTTTTCTTCAGCAGCATCCGTTAAAATCAGCCACTTCTGTTTGTTTTTTCCCTCGGAAGTTGTTTGACAGCTGCAGTGTTGCAGGGCAGCATCCCTAGCAACGCTGGGCTACATAGCAACTGTGTGTAATGACCGTTGCTACTAGCAGCAGTCATTACACAGTAATATCAGACCGCAGAATGCCGCGACTGACCAATCAGAATACAGCATTTAATAGAGCCGTGTAATAAATCTCAATATTTTTTAATCTCCTCAAACGCGCATCAATGTTTGGACTAGGAAACAAAATCAAACATGACACAAAGATTAAAACCAATAGAAAGGTCTGGTAAGTTACATCACCTTACTGTTATTCAGCGAGGGTAAAAACACCATTTATACCACATAACGATTCAACGATATAAAAATTCTAAGACGATATATAGTCCTATATCCTGATACAGATATAATATCTTCATATTGCCCCGCCCGAGGATCACAGGGAGGTGATGGTGGACTGGAGGAGGTGTTTTAATTACTGGTCAACCAGTTCTCCCAGAGCTTATCTACACAGTAATGACAGAGTGGGTGTGGGTGGGATGGAGGGTGGTGGTGTTTTATGGATCAGAGTCATTAATTCACAGGAATTTCAGGTGAACAAGCCTCACCTGCTCTACACCCACAGCCTCAGGTGAATGTGCTCGTTCAAGGCTGGAATATGCCGCCTTGCTGTTCTGGTACAATCGTGGAATGGGGGGACAGAGGGGTTTCACCTTTAAGCTGCCATGGGAGGTGTCTGTATAAAGGAACAGCCTGCAGGACGGGATGGGTGTGATGTTTTGACAATGTGTTATGTGTGCGACCCACTGCGGGAGACTTAAATGGTAGCTGTTAGCAGTTAGCAGCGAACTCAAAGAAGAACAGTTACTGAGGATTTTGTTCAGTTGTATTAACTTCAATTTGGAAAACTAAGCATATGAGCAGCACACTGATGATGTCAGAGGGCTGTGATTGGTTGATTGCAATGTCGATCCAGGAGCATTTCCTACTGCTGTTCATTAAATCACGTCGTGCTGAGCTGCCAGGTCTCCACAATCAGCACATCTTGTCATTAATTATCAATTACATGCAGAGTAAAGTATTGAATCAGTTGCCATGGACACCTGGAGTTAGTTGTACATTGAGCTCCCTGTGTTACTACTTAATGGACACCTGCCAACCAATCAGAAACCAGCAATGTGTCTGACCTTGAGTAGAGACAGAGCGGGCGAGGCGGTCTGAACCTCGGTGAGGAATTTATGTCCATGTGAAAAAGTTTCGTCCACTGAGTCATCCAGGCACTCAGATAGAGTCTGCTCTGTGCGTGTGTGTGTGTGTGTGTGTGTGTGTGTGTGTGTGTATGTGTGTGTGTGTGAGTCAGCTGGTATTTAAACACCACACCCTGTCCTGTCCTGGGTCATAACAGAGCTGCTGCTCGCTGCCTCACTGCTGCTGCTGCTGCTGCTGAAGGTAAGGAAACATGGCTTATAACCTACAGATGTTTGTTAGCTCAGATTTCAGCTGAACTCAAACACCACAGGAGAGACGGATCAGAACTCTACAGACAGAACTTGAACACAACACAAAGTATTAGGTGTTTTTTGGTTCTTTAAACTGCAGCAAACATCTGTCCAACAGCTCATTCAGTCTCTGTGAAGAATCTATAAAGAGCTAAAATCTGTCTCAGGAGACTCGTGTGAAATGTTCCAGACGTGCTAACAGCCAACCGGTCGGTGGGTGCGGCTGGGTAAAGTCTTCCCTGCAGACTCGCTCTGCTCTCTGCCTTCCTGTAATTACCAGAGTATCATGTTCATGTCATATACAGAGGGAGGATCACAGAGGGGGGATGGAGCGCTGTTATCTGGAGGCACACACACAGAAATTATGAGAGACAGCCAGACATTTATCTCCTCCTTTCTCTGTGTCTTTATCTGGACACCTGCCAGCTGCTGCTGCTCCTCAGCAAAGACATTAAAGACATTAAAGACATTAAAGACAAGGACCACGTGTTGTTGGGTCAACAAATCAGAAACCCTCACTCATGAACATGCAGGAATCAGAAAAAGAGACCTGAGCAGTTTCCTGACTCACTGACTGAAGGCTTTTATTTTGAAACCAGCTGGATGCAGGGAGGTGATTCACTGAGGAGGATTTTGTTATCTGCTCCTAATCAAACATTGTTCATTAAAGCATGCAGTCGTACAGTTTTAGCAACAAACGTCACATTTGATACTCAAATCTGAAGCTCAAGGTTCCTCAAAACTTTAAGATTAAGTGTCGAATCTCAACGGGGAACCAAAACTCTGGGACTTTAGTTTGAAAACTGGAGAAGGGAAGTAACTAATGTCACTACATGATTATTGCTGGAGCGCAGCCATCGTTAATTTTACTAGTGTTTTTCCTGCAATGACAATGTCAGATCTGGAAAACATTTAACAATCAGATTCACCTGGGAACAAAATGATTTTTTAACTTATACTTTCAGCAGTAAAAACAAACAACAAGACTCTGTCGAGATCATGAATCATTTCTGCACACATTCAGTACATCATCAGGACTGAAACTCTGCTCCAACATCTGGGACAGAGATTCATGCCCTGGCACTCTACAGCCCCGTCTCCACCAAACTCTTTCAGTCCAGTCCCTTTGGAACCAGCAGAAAGCCTTCAGACATGGTACCTAGACCCTGGGTGTGTTCAGACAGTCCTCTTAAATGTGGGCGGGGTTGTTGTCACTCACTGCTCCGTCCAGCACTCGCTGTATTTCCTTATCAGCGGTGACACAGATGGAAGTCTGCACCTGGTTTATCGTCCACAGAACGAGGCTGCACGCCCACATTTTCACAACAAAATAGAACAGGCTGCAGTGAGAGTCTCTCTCCATGGGATATTTCAAAATAGCAGCTTTGTGCATTTAGTCCTTCTCAGGCAAGCTCAGGGGTTTAGTGTTGCTGTAGCCCACAGGAAGTGAGGATTAGAATATATGACCTTCACATAATCCGCTCCAAATGAATCTATATTTTTAAAGTCATTACTAAAAGTGTGTGTCATATAAAAACTAAAGTGATGCTCAAAGTTGTCACAGTGAAATTTAAGGTGTGCTGATGGATTCACGTCATCAACTCATGCATTGAGTAACATTACAAGTTAACGTTCCACCTTAAAAGTTGCCGGCAGTCGGCCCAGTGAATGAAGTGATTTTTTTCTCTTTCATTTTATAGTTGTAGTTTACTGATGTATGAACAGAGGTTACATAAAACCAGAGTGAGCGTCCTCTACTGACCAATCAGACTGCAGGGTTTCTAGCTCCACCTTTTAGTACCAGATCTGTGTGCTAGGTACCCCAACAGAGGGGGGACCAAACAAACAGAAACAATAAACTGAACTGAACTGAACTGCTCGGTGGAAATGGGGCTTAAGGTTCTCACAAGCAACATTGCTAACATTCTTGTGCCCAGAGTGCAACACTCTGTTGATCCCCTGTAACTGAGAGGGATGTAGTCTTTGTAGGCTGATGGTGAAGTCGGTGTCACCCTGGTTCCCTCGTCAAAAAGCCAATGAGAATGTTCCATTGGATTTTGGATTATTACAGAAAATAAACTCTGTGACAAAACAAAGGTTTGTGATCCTTCCAGGTTTGATTCATCAAGATAGTCTTCATAATGAAGATCACCAAGACTTCTTTTGAAGCCTAAATTCAGTCCCCAGAGGTCAAAAGCTAACATTAGGCCGTAAGCAAACTACACCACAGTCACATGACTTAACCACCTCCACAACGAGGATGCAAAGTCATGTTTGGCGTATTGATGTCCTGCAGTCTCATTCAGACACTTGTTAGTAACCGTCTTTTCTAAGACACACAAAAGTTTCTAAATTCACAGTGTGGTATTTACTGATGGGACAATAGTTTAGACACTGGTGTTCTTCCAATTCATTAATTGTTTTGTTATTTAAAAGAAAAAAGTCAAACATCTCCGCTTTCAGCTCCACAAATATTCCTTTGTGAAGCCGTCACCTCATTCTCTGGGAAGTTAATCAATAACGATATAAACGTTAGCTGAGGCTCAGCTCAGGATCAAATAAGCTCTGTGTCTGAACTGTGTTAATAAACTAACAGAGAATAAAAATACATGTTTTACAGGAATAATAAAATGGTGGTGTTTCCCTTTAAACTCCAACAAACAGAGGGATGATTCAGTCTGTTGGGCCGAGACTTCAGGACTGTTTGTGTCTGCTGTTGCTAGGCGATGAAACGCTGACCCTCACACTTCCTGTTAATGTTTTGTAAGAAGGTGAAAGGTCAAGAGAGATTTCCAGTTCTCCTCAGAAATAAGAAATAAACATAAAGTCATTGTTGATGGGTTAATATTAACTTTGGATGCTTTACAGAGTGTGTGTGACTGTGTGTGTGTGTGTGTGTGACTCCGTGTGTGTGTGTGTGTGTGTGTGTGTGTGTGTGTGTGTGACTCTGTGTTTGTGTGTGTGACTGTGTGTGTGTGTGTGTGTGTGTGTGTGTGTGTGTGTATTACATAAGAGTCTCTGATGTGTTTGCTTTGTGATCCATATTCCTTATCTGCAGCCCCGGCCTCTCCCGCTGACACACCTGTTGGAACGTCCTGGTCCATAAATCAAACACACCTATCTGAAGCGTTTACAGCCTGCTGGATTCTGAGGCTCCGAATGTTAAAGTGATAGTTTGAGGTGTGGTTGTGTGATGTGCTTATCTATAGACAGTGCGTTACCTTGAGTCGATGTCATTTCCACCACTGTACCTTTCTATCAGACAGTCTGTTCTGTCGAGAGAGCCGCTAACGGCTTCAGTTACCTATCTGCGCTCTCGCCAAATCCACCAGACTCCATTAAGAAATACAGCAGCAGTCGACCATCAGTGTTCACTGATGTTAAATCACTGGTTTTCTCAGTGGAGTCTGGCTGTGAAGAGAGTGATATTATGGCTTTATTTACCTCTTAAAAATCATTGTCTGACATTCAGGTAAAGCAGTGAGAATACTCTAAATATAGCATTCAAACTGATACAGATTTTTTTAGGTGGCTAAAGTACGTTTTGTTCCTGACCCCGTCCAAAGCAGTGCATCGCTGAGCTTTCATGTCAAACTCCAGCCTGTTTCTCCAAACTAGAGGCGAGCTGACTGACATCCAGTGTAGCTAACACACTGACTGTGGGTAAATGCATCATACACCCCCACTTCTCTCCCTTTAACAGACTGCAGCCTTTTAGAAATAAATCTAAAGAAGGCAAAACAAATGTTTGCACTGGGAGTAAATCTGTAGTTTGTTAGTTTAGGACAGTTTCTGAGAACGAATCTAAAACTGATGCGACTTTATTATTTCTCCTCTGGTGTTAACAGGAAAGTCTCCCTCTCTCTCACGTTTTATATGTGAGTGTTTAATTTGTGCAGAAAAGACCTAAACATACCATACAACCGTAAAAAGAGTGAACATCACAAAAAAAAAATTCTCAGCTGAAGTGTGTGAATATTAAAAAAAGAGAAACTGTGATGGAGGCTGATGTAAACATATGATTACTGTAAATACTAGGATGCAACACTAATCACTGCAATACAGTACAACACTGGTCAGATTTTAACGCAAATGACAATAAATTCCTGAAATCTCTGAATAAATTTGGTGCTGAAACAATCAGTCAATCAAGCTGTCGACTAAAGGAAAGTTAGGAGGCTTTCACATCAGGGACGTGAGCCTGGATCTGAGTGCAGCTGACCACAAAGTCCAGTTTGTCTGATTAATGTGAACACTGTGACACGTACCCAGGGACAGTACGACAGTCCACGTGACAAAGTGGTCTCCAGGACGGTTCATAGGTTCTTAGTACAGCTCACGAATTTGCAAATACTGGGATGACACACCTTACTCTGCCTCTGATTGGCTTACCTTTACATTGTTACTCTAACAGAGGGGGCGGCAGTCGCATGCAGCTCTTTAGCCCCTCTTCAACGGCTCCCTGTGGCTGTGACCAAACACTGAAATGAACCACTGTTATTTTTGAACATTTTAAGTTTCATTCATCATTGTTGTCAGCCTGAAGTGATTCTTACATTATCCAGTTGTAACAATGTGTAACCTATGGGCCTACAACACATTTTTAAAAAAGTTAACTAATCTGTGAGTCATAGCGATGTCGACGGCCTGTCGCCTTCTCTCTCTATTTTGCCGAACATCAAGAGCAGTGGATTGTCTTGAGTTTCCTTAGTAAAGCTAGCCGTGGATTTCAAATCCAGAAAGGGAAAGTCTTGGAGGAAAACAGATTTGTTTACTTTGGCTGCAAGGCACCAGATTATTCATAAATACGTGATAGCAGAGTCGCCTCCTAATGGTAAAACATATTAATGATTAGACCTATTTGTAATGTTGATACACTTAATAAGGTTGGGTTACCTTCATCATAAGAAACACATAATTTTGTGGCTTTAGACAGATGTAAATCATCTTTTTTGGAACAAACATGGCTCTTCTGGTCGTAAAGGTCACCTCTCTCCTAAACCTAACCAATCCAACTAACAAAGGCAACGAGAACTGGCCGGATTCACAGATTCACAAATTTGCACATGGTTCACATAAAGTTTGACGACCAACGGCACCAAATCACAGAAGTAGACTGCTTTTTAACATGAGTAAGAGTCGTGAGTAGAGCTGTGAAGGGATTTCTTATCTGACGATCTCCTGTGAAATCTGTGCAGCAGGCGCCGACCTCACCCTCGAAAACTGCATGGCGATGGCTGATAAAGTAGGAAGGCAGGCGAGAGGGTCGATCTGAACACTTAACAACATAAATCAAAGTCGGCACAAAGCAAAGGTCGACTCTTCTGTAGGGGCTCGGCATCTTGTGATTGGCTCTCTTTTCAACTCTCCTGCTAATCTGTAGCAACAACATCTCACGTAAGCCATCACTAAAATTAAGTGGGGAAAAAGTTGAAAAATCTATCGGTCAAATGAGTCGTTACAAATAGACATAAAGAATATCTGCAAAAAAAAATCCATTATCTTGCATCCCTAGTATATAAAGTTTATTATACAAGTATTCATGAAGCAGTCACTTTTCTCAAACTGTCTGGGTTTATTAATTTTTCACAACCTCTCCAGACCTGGGGATGGCTAATCTTAAATTCCATGACTTTTCCAGATTTGATTATGTGAACCCTGCTTATAGCACCTATGCAGCCCAATCACTGAGAAAGTCTCATTTTACATGTACGTGTTGATATAAGCAAAGCAAATGTGGGAGGGGGCAATCACTGGACCTTTTGCCGCCGCATGTGAACATAAGAGAGAGCTGCAGAATCTGCTGAAGTGAAAAAGATGACGAGTGATGAAATAGTCGTTCTAACGGTCTGTCGTCTCCCTGCAGGTCGACTCAACATGGCACTGGTGTCTGAGTTTCTGGGCCAACTGACACTGTCGTACGGAGGGGTGAGTCACCTGCTGACATCACACAGGAAACAGTTCTGCACGACGACAACGATATCTATCAGAATTATTCTGTGGTCATTATTACAAAATGTAACCACCTCTAACGTCCTGTTTGCAACATCTGTTGACGCTGCTCAGGTTTGAATCTTTAGATTACACAACTGTACATCTGCACAGATTTTCATATCTTTACTGCTCTGAGAGGATCCACAGTGTTTTACTGCCCTCATAAAGCAGGTACAGGTGTGGTTCGCTCTCCACCCACCTGAATAATCAGAAAACTGATAAAGTGAAGACGAGACTGAAGACTGATCGATGAGTCGTTCAGACACTGTGAAGAATTACAGATTATTTACACAGTCACAGCAGATACAGGTCAGGTCTGATCTCCCTCCAGCACAGACTCTCCAGAGTGGACACAGCGCCTTGTAAAGGTTTTCGCCTCCCTCTGTATCCTCCACATTCTGTTGTATTACAACCAGAAATTTAAATGCATTTTTGTTTGGATATTTCTGGAATGGACCTGCACATAAATTCAAAATTGGTAAAGTGAAATAAATAAAAAAAAATATTTGTAAAGAGTAAAGAGAGTAAAAAATAATAAACTGAAAAGTGGTGTGTGCATATCGATTCACCCCCTCTGCTGTGACGCCCCTAAATAAGACCTGGTGCTGCCAACTAGCTTCACAAGTCACATCACTAATTAAATAAAACCTACCTGTGTGCAGTCAGAGTGTCACATGATGTCAGTATATATATACCTGTTCTGAAATGAAGACGAAGGAACTCTCCAAACAAGTCAGGGACAAAGGTCTGCATAGGGACAGATCAGGGTTGGGTTCTCAAAAATATCTGAAAGTTTGAACACCTCACTGAGCACCATTAAATCCATTATTACAAAATGGTAAGAAGATCGTATCACAACAAACCTGCCAAGAGAGGGCCGCCCACCAAAACTCCAGACCAGACAAGAAGGGCATTAATCAGAGAGACGACAAAGGGAGGAGCTGGAGTATCTGTCCACAGGACACTTTGAGCTGTACACAAAAAAGCCATTGCTTAAAGAGATAAGAACATGAGGAGCTCGCCAAAAGGCGTGTGGAGACTTGTCAAACACACAAAAGAAGGTACTCTTGTCCTCAGGAACTAAAGCTGGACTTTCTGGCCACTTGTCCACCTACAACTGGGGGTGGGAATCACCAGAGGACCCAGGACATGATATTTAGATTCACTGCGATTTATCACCTTTTTATCCAACTGCAAATTATTTCTCCAAAGGAAAACTTTGTCAGCTTCAGTTTTACCTCCTAAGATAAAGTTTTCAGTCTGTTCATCGACTTTAATCATTTTTATTGCAGCTAAATGTGACACAGAGCAGACAGACTGACCAACAGCATCATAACACCTGTCAGAAGTGCTGCATACACCTGACAGACTGAACTGTGGGCAGATTTAACACCCTCTGAGAGGACAGATTAAGACCTGAGACAAAAACTTCACATACAGGTGTCCTGCTGACTAACTGACAACGCCCATGTTGAAGCACCATGAGCGGCAGCCTCGGCCATCAGTGTGTGAATGTGTGAATGTGACTCGTAGTATAAAAGCCAGAAGACTAGAAAAACAATTTACAAGTCAAAGTACAGAAATTACAAACCTATTCTTTCATGTGTTATTCAGCCAAACACAAACCTGCTGTACCTGTTGTCATGACGACAGCACTATCAGTGTGAGACAGCTAGTTGATGGCGGGTCTGACTGCACCACCTCGTCTCCAATCAATGACATTAGACCCCCTCCATCAGAGACCCTCATGCTGTTCTGAGCTGCAGCGGACTGTGAGGTAACTCGTCTCTCTCTGTCCTCTGTAGGAAGCCGAACCCAAATTCCCCACCGTGGTGCCGGTACGAGACTTCGACCCGGCCAAAGACGCCGCCAGGATTGAGACGGCCATCAAAACTAAAGGTGAGAGGGTCCAACAGCTCACCTCGTCTGCTGCCTGGAAGTTTCCACACATTTCTCAGAGTTATGTAACTGTGGTCTGCCTGTTCCATCACAAATAACTGGGTGGACGTCAGCCACAAACGAAGGGTTACATGAGATCAGAGTCTGGATCGCTGCTCTCAGGAACTACTGCACAGTCTGCAGAGACAAACCTGAGGCTTCAACCTGTAGGCAACTGTCTCGGGTCATGACGGTGGAACAGGCCGTGTTTCATCAAGGCAAATCGTTGTGGTTTCACCCTGAGTGTTTCCTATCATTACCTCCATCAAGGGTACGTCTTTGGTACAGTGTGTCTGTCTGTCTGTCTGTCAGCGGTTTAAGAGAAAAGTGTTTGCCTGGTTTTTCATTAAGCATGGTGGAAAGGTGAACCGCGGCCGAGGAAGAAGCCCTTACACACTGACGTGGATCCAAATCAGGGGGTGGATACGCTGTTGACACTGTGTGATGGAGCATCTGGCCTGGCAGAGATCTGTGCTCTCCAAGCTTCCTTCCTGTTCCTATTTGATTTTTTAAATCATACTTCTACAGCTTTCAACACTCGACTGCAGAATTAGCACCACCTGCTGCTCATCTTGATGAGCTGAGGTGGATTTTCTGAACATTCATTTGGGTGGAAATTCAACTACAGAGTCCTGGTCATGAGGCCGTGACATGCAACATATTCCTGCTCTCCAGAGGATGAACCCTTCAGATTTTAATGACTGCTTCACCTGTTAGATTTCTGTTGTTATCGTGGTGACTCGGTTTGTTTTGGAGTCTCACTCCTGCAGTGTTTCAGCCTGACGTCTGACTCCATCCAGTTACAGTCAGATATCAGTTTACTGCCTGCCGTCTGTCCATGTGTGAGCTGTTCAAACTCTAACTGCATGTTTTCTGGTCAGATTGGAAACTGACGACAGTTGTTGGAATTCATATGAAGATCTCTGCTGAGGGAGTCAAACCTGTGAGGCGGATCGTACACTTCAGGTCCTCTCTGTTTGTGTGGAGAGCTGCAGGGTTTTCCGACTCAGCTTCCTGTGTGTATGCGTGTGTGAGCTGCAGTAAAAACAGGATGTCCCTCAACAGACTCAAGATTTTCCATTGTCATGTTTTTCTGAAGCTGAAACAAAGACACAGAGACAGCTGCTGATGATCAGAGGATCAGCGCAGTTTAACACACAGAAGTTAAATATGAACACAGACAGATGTTGAAGCAGAGTTCAGACGACGAAGTGTTTCACCAGCTCATAGACAGCTGACAGTATTTAGTCACATTACTGATGACATGAGGGCTTTGATTTCATCCGTTACTTTATGAAACAGCAAACATGGAGGCTGTGGGGAAGTGAAAAGCCAAAACATCTGCTCAGTGGTGCACTCAGACTGTCAGAGATGCAGGGGCAGAAAATAAGGGCACCAGCTCACAGAAAGATTTTTAACATGCATCATGCATCAGTCACCATCTCTGTGAACCTCCTCCTGCTCTCACTGCCAGGTTAGCACGAGCTAACACTGCAGCAGCGGCTAACATCCGACACTGAGCCATTAAACGGTCCCAACGATCACACCGACACCAACACAGCTCGACTCTGTTGTTAAAGCAGTTCAGAGAAGGTGGAGAGAGGACAGCGGTGGAGGAAATATTCAGATCCTTTACTGCAGTAAAAGTACTGATACCACACTGAGAGGACTTCATCACGAGGGAAAGACAGACAAAATACTTAAGGAAAGTTTTATCAGTAAAATGTAATCCAAGTATCAAATGTAAAGTACTCACTGAGGGAGTATGATGTTATCACCACGGCTGTAGCTCCTCTGAATATTCTCTGGGAATTCTGGGCTTTAAGCAACAATTAAAAACTTATGTTGGATATTTTAAAGGTGGACTGCAGCAATGTTTGTCTCAGAATGTTTAATCTCGACAAAAGTTCCACATTTCTCCACCAGAATCTTGTTTGTCTGGTCTGAATATATTCCACTGGACTCTTTTAAAGTTGAACGTACTGACAACAAATAAATCTGCGTGTTGCAGGTGTGGACGAACAGACCATCATCGACATCCTGACCAGACGTAGCTACGAGCAGCGCAGAGAGATCGCCTTCGAATATGAACGCCTCGCCAAAAAGGTTTAAAATGTTTCTGCTTTAGTAAACAAAGTCACGACCTTTGACCTGTCGGTAGACGATATCACTTGGCTTCAGAGACTAAACTATCCTGCTGCTTCCTGCTTTAGTGTCAGATGATTGTTTCCAGTGTTTTTTTAAGAGACGTTTGGTTTGTGTGCCTCTGTCTCTTCTCCAGGATCTGATCACAGCCCTGAAGGGGGCGCTGTCCGGCTCTCTGGAGGCTCTGATGTTGGGTCTGATGAAGAGCACCTCTCAGTACGACGCCTCTGAGCTCAGAGCCTCCATGAAGGTCAGAGTCACCACTGCAAAACGAGCACTTTTACTTTTGATGAAAAACATCAGACGGCTCTGACAGAATCATTTTTATATGTAACTGATGTTAATGTGTAAAATGAGGAGTCTTACCTGCTGGTTTCTGTGTTTCCAGGGACTGGGAACAGACGAGGAGACTCTCATAGAGATCGTCTGCTCCAGAAGCAACGAGGAACTGGTGGAGATCAAGAAGGTTTACAAAGAGAGTACGTCTGGAAATCTTCTTCCTCTAATGCTCACTGAAGAATAAAGAATAGAAGAATTAAATCCTCAGTAACATGTCAATGTAAAAGTTTACTCTGCAGGATGTTGGTTACTGTTTGTGAACGCGCTCACCAGTGAAACTGAAAATCAGAGCCGACCCCAGATTCACTCGTTTGGCGTTTTCTCTCACTGCATCAAAAGTCCCGTTTTAGTCTAACAGAGATCCATCTTCTCTCATGTCATGTAAACGTACTGAGTGACCCTGAACAGTGTTAGCTAGCTCATCTTCAGACGGAGTGCACACACTTTGGTAACAGAGAGAACAGAACTCATTAGATGGCGCCGGCGTCGCCCGTACCTTCATATTTATTTATTTACAGGATTAACCAGTGATATTAATAATTCATCTGATAATTCCATCAATAAATGACCCTCGTGTATCACAGTATATATTAATATCACAATATGATATTATACACATCATGATGGAAGATGTTATCCACGTCTCCCACCTCTACTGACAAAGTGACTCAGTTAGTAAAGCTAAAGTTAGCATGCTAACAGTTAATGTGGGCAGCCCTAGCATAAACTGATACAGGCGCTGTTTGAAAACTGCTGGACATTACCAATGATGGTGGATAAACCAAGACGGTCCACTGCGAGTCAGCTTCCTGTATCAGTGTCACGTGGGGTTCGCGACCACCACGCCCCTTTAGGAGACTAACAGCAGGTCCTGAGTCCATTGACGTCAGTGGGAGAAATGAACGTGATTACAGATTATGGCCGACTCTTTCGCCCCATAGTGACGGAAGCAGATATTGGACCCATTTATCACAAGCCACATATCTTCAGAACATTCCAACACCAAAATGTCAAATTTCAGACGGACAAATCAGGAGAAAATTTACTTTGTTCAAGACCTGTCTCTGTCTCAACAACACACTCTCGTGAGATCTGGCAGCAGATATCTCCTCTCTGGTGCTGAAATCAGTGCAGTTTCACCAAAGATACTGGATTACAACATGATTGAGCTAACTGGAGTAGTTTCATGTCGTATTCGACAACAGGAGGCTTCACGTCCTGATGTTAGCTTTGCTAACTGTCCCTGTCAGCTGCAGCCACTGATGCTGTCTAGACATCGTGATTTCCCAAAACTGAATAAATACCACACATAGCAACACAAAACTGCTTTGCTAGCTCAATCATGTTGTAACTAAGACATCCGCTGGAAAAAAATATTTTTTTCATGGACCTTTTATTGAGTTACTGAGTTATTACAGACACCGCTAACGGCTAACAGTTAGCTCAGCTAATCTACGATAACCAAGTGAGGTTGGGGATACTCGTCTTTGATTGGCGGTTCTCCATCGTCTTTGATTGGGCTACGGGGGACAACACCTACTTAGGAGACTGGAAATGTATACCATTTCATACAATGGGGGTATATTGTAGGTGGGCCATCTTGTCACTGCATAATACAGTATCTTTGACATTACTAGCATTTTAGCTAGCTGACATTTCAGGTCAAAGGTCAAAGGTCACTGTGACCTCACAAAATATGTTTTTGTCCATAACTGAAGAATTCATTCACTAATTCTGTCCAAACTTGACACAAATGTCTAACAGGATAAAATAATGAAGGTCAAAAGGTCAAAGGTCATCTTGACTGTGACATCATCATGTTTTAACGTCATATCTCAGGAACAGAAGGAGAGACATTTGGTCAGATACTGAATTGGAAACTGTGCTGATTGTATAGATCTTCTCCATGTTTTAGGCTTTGAAGCTTCGTCACGGACACATCTGAAGCATCGTTACATGGCTCCATATTAATCTGGACAGACATGGGTGTAAACTCTACATGGCTGATTTGCGGAAACATGCAACCTCAGAGCGGTGATTTAAGTTTTTCATGGTGTTCAAATCTTTTATTTCTGCGTGCAGTGTTTAAGAAGGAGCTGGACAAAGACGTAGCAGGAGACACATCAGGAGACTTCGCCAAACTCCTGCTGGCTCTGGTTCAGGTAGGTTCACGTTAGCTCAGATGCTAACTGCTAAACATACATCTGCTGTTATCTTTCTTTAATTATCTCTTTGGGCCGTGGGTAACTGTGACAGCATTTGGATTAATAATCAGCAGATTCATCTATGATGAAAAATAATAGTAATTTGAATCAACATCTTTCTACAGTTTAAAACTTTACAGATTAATAATCAGCAGATTCATCTATGATGAAAAATAATAGTAATTTGAATCAACATCTTTCTACAGTTTAAAACTTTACATTTTTTGATCACCCACACATACTTTCTCTCACGTAAGATTGTCAGTGCAGGACTTTTACTTGTATCAGATTACTTTCACAGTTTGGTATTAGCACTTTTGCTGCAGTAAAAAAATTGAATACTTCCTCCATCACTGGTGGAAGCAGCAGAGCTCTGCCAGTTTGCTGCTAAACAACAGCTTTACTGTTTTTAACACTGACATGTTTGTTGATCTCCAGACGAAGAGAGACGAGCCGTCCAATGTGGTCGACTACGAGAAGATTGACGAGGACGCCAGAGTGAGTCCAACCATGCAGATATTTACACAAAGTTTTCTTTCAACACTTTAAAAGATGTGTGATCTCTGAATAAGCTGTTCTCCTGGGTGTGAATCTGTTCAGTGTGATATCGTTGTTTAACGAGGAATCCATTAACTGATAAATCAAACGCACTCAGAGATCCCTCAGTGTTCCTTCATACCTCCGCTCCGAGCAGTGACTTTAAACCGCCGTCTGTCCTCCTGTGTGAACCTTTCAGTGTCTGTATGAAGCCGGCGTGAAGAGGAAGGGGACTGATGTGGCGACCTGGATCTCCATCATGGCTCAGAGGAGCGTCCCCCACCTGCAGAAAGGTGAACTACACACACACACACACACACACACCATTAAATACCGACGACATGTGTGACCAACTCGTTGTTTTGCACGTCACAAGTCTCAAGTCTTTGTTTTCAAGTCAAAAAGGCAAGTTCAGATTCCTAAAGTTTGAGTTTCGAGTCTTAAACGAGTCCTAGTGCACTCGTCACTAAATGTACAGTCATTTTAACGACAGAATTTAAATATGTCATAGAAGGAAACTTTTCAGTATCAATAGACTTTTCATAACACTGTGTGTGCTTCATGTTTTACATGTTGTCTCTGTGCATGTGTTTGTGTTTGGTCAGTGTTTGACAGGTATAAGAGCTACAGCCCGTACGACATGAAGGAGAGCATCAGGAAGGAGGTGAAGGGAGATCTGGAGAAATCCTTCCTCACTCTGGGTAACAAACACACACCAGCACCAGGCGTCTTACTCCTTTGTGACATCGAGCTCCACTGTTCTGCAAAAACTATTAGAAACACATCAGTGAGCTGCAGACAGGAAGTCAGAGAGCACTGACAGATTAGGCTCGTTGGAGCTGAGCCAGGCCTGCACAGATTCGATCACCAGCGTCACCGCACAATGCATGCTGGTTAGTTTTGAGTCTGACTTCATCCTGACTTGCTCTGACGTCGTACAAAAGTGGACAGTGATGATGAGGTGAGAGAGAGGCGGCCGCAGTTTGTAGAGCTGCTGCTCTCCACCGACTGCAGCACCCAGGGCATGATGGGAAACACCTGGCTCTCACCTGATCTAACAGCTGATTGGTTCAGATGTTGACTCAACAAGATGTTTTTCATTTTAGTTGAATTTCAAAGATTAGGACTGTATTTGTCTGATTTGAAGGTTTATCGTGTGACAGAAAACGTGTGTGACTGATGGTGAAGTTTAGTCGTCACAGACTGAACACATTCATCATAAACTGCACAGAGTCTACTGTGTATTAACACTGGACTGTTTTAGTTATTGAGGTATTTATCATCACAGAGACTGGTGCTCAGTGAAATGTAAGGATTCTTAAAATAAGTCAGACATAGTGTGTTCAGCCTGTGTAGCTGAGGCCACAGGTCAAACTGATGCTGACTCACAGCAGAGTTCATGAACCATGAACATAAACTACAGATCGCCTGTAAAGCATTTTAATAAATTAATCTTTCATAATTAAAACAACTGGAGACTGAAAACAAACCGATATATGAGTCTGATAATATTTTAATAATCAACATCATATCGGACAGGATGTGAGTGTTTCTGTGACTTCCTGTACGGACTGAAGGCTGCTGGAAACTGTCCGACCTGACAGCAGCTCTTTGTCACGGTCTCCTGCTGCAGCCGCTGCTCTCGTCCACTTGCAGGCGCAGTTCATCTCCAACGAGCCTATAGACACAATAGTGGGTGCGGTTACATGATGGCTTCTCATTATGAAATCATCATGAATTAAAGTCTTTCCAGGTAGTTTACATGGGAAATATTCATTCTGAATGAGGGTTTACAGGGAGATCAGTTTAATCGCCTTTATTCAGGTCTGCACAAGGTTTGGGGCAGGGAAGGTTTCTGATTGGATAGGGGGCGGGGCGGATGTTACGTGTTTACGTTTACTGGAAGAAAACACTGTAGTCCTCGCTCCAGATAACAAGATGCTTGACGACGCCGTTCTTAGTGCCTTTTTCGGGCTTGTTTTGCTGATATTCTTGAAGCAGCAGTACGACAACAACCTTGTTCTGCTAATGCTTCGTCTGTTGAGGAGGAGAAGGGAGGCAGAAGGTCGAAGAAGGGAGATAGAAGACCGTGCTGTGGAGAATGGAAACTGGTGAGCGCAACGAGTCCGACTGCTCTATCTCAGCCCATTGCTGTGCACGCTATATACGTCATGGCGCCAGAAGGCCAAGGAAACGAGCATGTGCAGAAAGACCGGAATGAACTTAAAGAGGAATGAGTGTCTACAAGTGCCAGAAATTCTTTCATTGGGAATTAGAAACGGAATATTCCAGCCCCTTACATCGGATTGAATTTTCAATCGCATTGGCCATTTTCATTCTGAATTAGGTGTTTACAAGATCACTTTTAATAGGAATGAACTTTCATTCTGAATGAAAAGGGAATTAAACTGTCCATGTAAACACACTCAGTGTTGGGTTGAGTCTGTACATGAGCTGATCCAAAAATCAAAAAACAGTGGATCTGTCCTTTAAGATGATGTGATCACAGGTAATGATGTCATCACAGGTAATGATGTCATCACAGGTGGTGATGCCATATGGTTTCCTAAATGTCCGTCTGTCCTCTCTTCACAGTGGAGTGCTTTGAAAACAGGCAGCTGTACTTCGCCAACAGACTCAGTGAAGCCATGAAGGTAAAGTTTGACAGTTTATTCACACAGGTGCTGCGATCACTTTATATATTAATAATAATATGATCATTTTTTTCATTCTGCACTACATTTATTTGATGACTTCAGTTACTAGTTTGAGATGAGTTGGAAAGTGTAATTGTTTTTCTGTAGCTTCTGCTTTTATTTCTGTTGATCTTATTTTATTTTCTTCTTTTTATTGTTTTATACTGTTTTATTTTTTTATACTTTTCTGATATACACTATCTACCTGTACATGTTTCTGCCCTTTGTGCTGCTGCAGCAGCTAATTTGCACTCAGACAATCAATTATCCTCTCTTAAAATATCATGAACAAATAATTATATTATTAAATCAATAACACTTTATTGATCCCTGAGAGGAAAGTCATGAACCACCCAGCAGCATCTGAAGTCATTAAAATGAGCTCCACCTCCACCAGTGGCAACATTAAAGTGATGAACACATTAATGCATCAATATTTATAGTACAGTAACACCAGTTATTTTGCATAGTGAGGACTTTTATTTTATTAACATTTTAAACGCTGACTCTCAGTTGGAAAACAGTATTTCTACACTTTAAAAAGTAAAATGTTTTGTCTTTTGATTTCTGTCATAATACCCACTGTCCTCCGTCTGTCAGTCTGCTCTGACGTCCATCTGTCCTCCATATTGTTTTGTGTGTCTGTCTGCAGAGTAAAGGAGCGAAGGAGAAGGTGGTGACGAGGATCATGGTCTCTCGCTGTGAAGTCGACCTGATGAAGATCAGAACAGAGTTCAAGAGGCAGCACAAAAGATCACTGTACCAGACCATCGCTGTGAGTGCCTGACCGTGTGTGTGTGTGTGTATTTAAAGTTCAAAAACATCCCAGTGTGAATCACTTTATTTTTCCTGTGAAGTAGAAAACATTCTAGGGGCCAGATTTGGCCCACGGGCCGTAAGTTGAGTGTCACTGTTCTACACTAAAGAAAACATATTGATTATGTTTCATCCTGTTTCTGCTGAAAAATTCCGCACTGGACCTTTAAAACTGATTCATAAAATAAAGTAAATTAAATTAGATTACATTAAACTTATTTCCACAACAGTCCTCTCCTGGTTCAACACCGTCCTTCAACAGGAGCACATGAATATGAAGAGCAGCAGTCAGACTCTCCACCTGCACACACACAGGAAACAAACACACCTGACAGAAACTCTGCGACACGTTTAACTGAACTAACATCCGATTTAACCCGACAGACACGCTTAACGATCAGTCGTCCCGTCTCTGTTAATCTGAATCAGAATAAATGACTTTAAACCAAACAGTGTCTCACCTGGGCTCACCTGGTCTCACCTGGTCTCACCTGCGGCTGTCAACCATCTGCCGGGAGTCTGAAGCTACGTCACTCAGGCTTCCTCTGTGTTTCATTAATTAAAGCCCCCCTGGATACAACAGGTGACCCGGAACTATGATGACACTCTTCTTTTGTTTGTTTTTTTTTAATTTAAATGGAACATTTGTAGAACAAATAAAAACAAACAACACGGGAGGAGGCTCCTGCTGTAAAAATACACAACAATATAATACTCAACCTCGATGAGGACGAAGAAAAATAAAAAATATAAATAAGTAAAAAATAGTAATTATTTCTATATTAAAATGATAAATTATAAATATTCTGTGCAGTTATTCAACTGTGCATTTTTTCTTTCAGTATATGACTTTATCATGCACATAACTGAACATATTTATTATGTTTACTCTTATTCTATTCTTTGTTTTATCCCATTGATGTTTATATTGTAGTTACATTTCACACTTACAGCCTCAGCACAGTGAGATTTATATTTTATTTTATTTTTAGTATTTCAATATCTGAAGTACTAGTGTTAAGCACTGTAGCATAATGCACAATCTATTTTTATTTTAACACACATTTTTATTTATATTTATTGCTCAGTATCAATAAAGTGTTTCTGATTTTAAAATTGATGAGGGGGGGATTTATATATCAATAAATAAGAATTGTAAAATGTAAGTTAATGAATGAATTAAAATACCAGGCAAACAAAATGTGACAAAATGGAGCAAAAACATGGAGATCCAAAATGAGGATCATAATTCATTATTTTTCTCTCAGTCCTGCTGCTTTTTTTCAGTGATGATAAAAACAACTTAAAGTCATTTATAAACCAGTTAAAGAGCTGATTATTCCTCTGCTTGCTAAAATGAATATGATGTTTATCCATAAGTAAGATTATTTTAATCATGTCAGAAACAGATATGATCCTTTAATAAAGAATGTGAGAGTCATCAAATGTTGGAGCGCCAGTTTTTAATGTCAGACCAGAATCTATGAAGACACACGGAAATCTGACTTTATGGCAGAAAATATTCACACAGGTTTCACTAAAAAGAAAATGAACGTGTCTCAGTTACACAGACACTGTGGGAAATCTCAATGGATTACAGTCTCATTTTTATTTTATTTTTTATTTATTTTATTTGATTTCATTTTTCATTTTATTTTATTCTTTGTTATTTTTTATTTATTCTATTTTTTGTTTTATTTTATTTTATTTTGTTCTTTTATATGTTTTATTTATGTTATTTTTTATTTAATTTAATTTTATTCTATTTAATTTCTTTTTTTTTTGAATACGTATCTGACAGACAAGCAGATATAAATCTGCTTCTGCGTTCACTAAGACTGACCTGAAAAACGATAATGAAATAAATACAAAAACAAAATTCTCATTTTATTTATAATCATCTGTTTCAGTTCCCCAGAGCTAAAATATTCTTTCAAAAAAAAGAATATTATAAATGAGAATAAACAGTGAAGTAAAAATAAGTTGAGTCAAATCATTTTTATTTATAAAGTCACAGATTTGCCTCAAAGAACGTTACAATCTGTCCGACACCCTGAGACTCTTCATAAGTCACATTTAATAACAGATAAAAGGAAGTTTATTTATCTTGTTCAGGAGGAGACGATGAGAGAAATCAATATTATCAATTTGTACTTCAAGACATTTAATCAACAAAACTCACAGAAAGTGTTTGTGTTTTTATCATTTTAGTTTTGCTATCATGATTATTTTTTATATAACAAGTACATTTTGCTGGTAGTTCTTGTGCTGTAACTTTACTAAAGTTTTGAATGCAGGAAACTTACTTGGTTTTACTTCAGTGACTGATGTGAATACTTGTTCCACCACCGCATAACAAAGAGTTCTTTGTATAATAATAATAATAATAAATTAATTAATTGATAAATAAAATGTTATTAATAATATTAATAATAATAATAATGTTTCTGTCTCTGTGTGTTTCAGGAGCACACTAAAGGAGACTACCAGAAGGCTCTGCTCAGTCTGTGCGGAGGAGACGACTGAGCCCTCGACTCCGTCTGGACTCAGTTTCCCAGAAGGCTGCTGGGTTTGAAATGTCAGTTGACTGCAGATCTTCTTACAGTATTAGAGCCTTTTTGTTTTTATGTCCATGTTAAACAGATCACCTCCATCTTTCTGAGCAGCTTCAGTGTCTGAAATAAAACCTTCTCAGCTGTGTGTGTGTGTGTGTGTGTTTGATAAAGCGACCAGCAGAGGAAATAAAGACTGTTGTCTCTGCTGTGTTCATACAGGATTTACTCACTGTGTCAGTATTTACTACAGGTTTACAGACAGTATTCAAGTACACATACTCAGTTACTTTGCTTCAGAACAATCTCAGGTTTTTATTTTCTACTTTTACTTCACTGAGATTCAGATGGTAATATTATACTTTTTTTTACTTCACTGCATTTCTCTGACCGCTGCAGTTACTTTAGAAGTTATTTATTATTATTTTTACAACCGAAACATGGAAAAATCATAAATTAAAGCCCCTAACAGTTTCAACAAGTCCATCTGAAACCATGAGTCCATTAATGGTGATTACGATGAATACGATTTTATTTTGTTTTCTTAAGGATCATAAAAATTCTGAAAATGTTGAAATGAAGAGATGTTTGCCTTCAAGGTAAAAAATATAGATTTTATCAATGACATCTACAAAAAACATTCAAAAAAACAGTGAACTCTTCAGGATTGTGTAAAAAAGGTCTCACAACCAGCTGTATCAGCTCAGTCTTAGTGAAGACACGGGATCATATTAAACCAGAGGACCTGAGGCATCAAAGTTACACTAAATGTTGGCGAGGGAAAAAGGAACACTGCCTGTTGTTAAAAGGGTTTATTTAAATATTTCTGCAGGCTGGGGTTCCTAAACTGTCTCTGAATAATCTGAGCTTTGACTCAGAGCTGACAGACATATAATCTTTATACTGTTTCAGGTCTGCACACAATATTCGACTGAAGCAGCCTCAGGACTGAATGAATAAACGAAGGAAACATATTCGGCCTATTTGTTCGCAGATGATTTGATCTGATGATTTAATACCCTGCAGAGATTTCTTCAGTGTTTGATTTAACTTTTGTCTAATTGTTCTTTGAAAGGCATTTTTTCAGGACTAAAGATCTAAATACAGTGAAGAGACAAAATACATGTGGACATATGATTAATTGGATCATTTTCACAGGCAGTAGAACATGTTGCATGTACAGTGATTTTGCCCCCCGACCCATGTCGATGAGTGTGGGTCAGGGGCCCACTTTAGAAAATGTTGTAAGCCAGTGCTCGTATCTCCTCACGGCCTGGCTGGGCTGCAGGGGTTGTTTTGTAATGCATTACAGAGATGTTCAGCTCTCATGTATATACAGTGGATTCTCTCAAGGCAATTGAATCGAACACAACTGGACTTGGTTTTGTCTTAGAAGACGTTTCAGCTCTTATCCAAGAGGCTTCATCAGTTCATGCTTGTCTGACCAGGCTGGAACTAGTCTGACAAACTGGTGTGGAAACACCCAGGTATTTAACCTCTGGGGAGGTCTTCACGAGGCCAATGATGTCACTGGTTGGTTAGTGTGTCAGTGACAGTTGTTGAAACTCCTGTCACATGAGGCCATTTGTGAACGACCATTGTTTTTAGAGGTTAAGTTGTTAAGCCTCCTGGGCAAGGATGAAAGGACAGCGTTATAGGTGGAGGATAGGTGGTGTCGCAGACCTCCTCCTCTATTGACAGATGGATTTTCCAATTTCGCATAGATGGCTTCTTTTACACCTCTTTCAAACCATCTGTCTTCCCTGTCCAAAATGTGCACATTGCTGTCTTTGAAGGAGTGTGCTTTCTCCCTGAGGTGTAGATAGACAGCTGAGTCTTGCCCTGACGAGTCAGCCCTTCTGTGTTGGGCCATGCGTCCTTGCTAACCTTGATCAGGACATCGCTCATTAAAATGTTGAAAATCCAAGAGATGAAATCAGATACCTGCTTCAAAGGTCAGAGTGTGTGACGGTGAGCAGAGTGAACTTTGACTTGAGCAGCAGAGTCTCTGTCCACAGGAGAGACTGTCAGATTTGCAGAGGACACAGAGACACTGAGGAACCGGGCCAGACTGTAAAGCCAGGATAAAGAGGTCTCGTGAAGGTGCTGTTGAAGGTGTGGAGGTGGACCAGTAAGTCAGAGACGACTCTGTAGAAGGACAGAGTGCCAGCAGGACAGTCCACATACACTGCTATTCTCCTTGAGGCAGAGGAGGAAGAGGAAGAGGAGGAAGAGACGTTTGTTAGTTTCTTCTTGTGCAGGACAGAGTAACGTCCCCTGGTGCAGCTCAGACTCCACGACTGATCGTTCCATCCAAACACACAGTCCTCACCGTCCCCACTTCGCCCGATTCCTCTGTAACTCACTGATATATAAACGTACCCTCTGCACTCCACCTCCCAGTAACAGCGACCAGTCAGACCAGTCCTACACAGCAGCTGGGGACACAAGTCAAATCTGTGTGGGTGATCAGGATACGACTGATCCTCTCTGACATGTCTCACCGTCGTGCTGTCGTCCAACAGTCTGAGGAATCTGTTCACTGTGTTTGTGTCCAGCTCCAGTTTACATCCATCTGATGGACGGACAGACAGAGAGACACGGCACAGCTGCAGGTTATCACCTCTGGGTTTATTTACAACTTTAAAGTGACACTTCATATTCAGCTGTGAATAGTGTTTATAAAAACATTTATAATTAATGTTAGAGTCAACATGGAGGTGATTCTGTCCTCACGTGAACCCACAGGACGACAGCTAGTGCAGACCTGAATGGATCAGCACCTGTACTCAATAAAGTGTCACTAATAAAACTGGAACATCATCTGTCACTGCAGCACAGCTTCCCCAGGCACGTCTAAGTGCTAGGAGGCCCCGGAGCAGACCCAGACCACGCTGAAGGGATTATATATCTTACTGGGCCTGGGAACACCTCGGGGATCCTCCGGGAGGAGCTGGAAAGCGTTGCTGGAGTGAGGAAGGTTTGTAACGCCATATTTATCCTACATCCCCTGTGACCCAGACCCAGAAACTGGATGGATGTTTATGACTTAACACTGATTTACTAAAACGCATCCAAAGAAGAAAACAGATGTCTTTTTGAACACAACAGCTTCTATCCATCAAACATGAGAAAGATGTTACACTACGTACATGTGTCAAAAGATCATTTTTATTGCTCCATGCTGCTGACCGCTGTGGCCAGAGCCATTATGTATTTGGCTGATCGTCTGTATGTCTGTACATCCCATCCTTGTGAACGCCTCAGGGGACTTTCTTCAGATTCAGCACAAACACCGACTTGAGCTGATTAGTTTTTGGTGGTCAAAGGTCACTGTGATCTTGCATCCATCTCATTCTTGTAAACATGATATCTCAAAAACACCTTAAGGGGATTTATTTAAATTTGGCACAAACGTCCACCTGGACTGAAGAATGAACTGATTAGAATTTTGTGGTCAAAGGTCAAAGGTCAGTGTGACCTCACAAAACATGTTTTTGTCCATAACTGATGAATTCTTTCACTAATTGTGACCAAACTTGACACAAATGTCTAACAGGATAAACTGATGAAGGTCAAAAGGTCAAAGGTCAGCTTGACTGTGACATCATCATGTTTTAACGTCATATCTCAGGAACAGAAGGGGAGACATTTGGTCAGATACTGAATTGGTGACTCTAATCTTGAAACTGTGCTGATTGTATAGATCTTCTGTGTGTGAAGCATCCATGTTTTCACTGACATGGATGGAGACTGTCAGAGACACTGGACTGGTGGGCGGAGTCATACAACCACAGGGTGGACTGGTGGGCGGAGTCATTTCTTTAAATCTGTCCATGTCAGTGGTTGCTGGTTTTAAAGGTCGGCGGACACTGAATACTGTTCAGATTTGAGTTTGTAATGATACCTATAATGCATCATACTGATTATGTATATATAATATTTAACTCAGGAGCTTTCACACATACAATTTATGTGTTTAATGTGTTTTAAAGCATCACTTTATTCATGATATGAGTTAAATACTCATGAAAAATTAATCATTTTTTACGGAAAAAATAACACATAAGAATCCGAATATGTAATTCCATTGGTAAAAATTCATGAGTGCATTGAAAATAGAATTTCATTTTGTAGTTCTTTTTTTTCTTTGTGTGTGTTTGGAACATAATGACATGTAATTCTCGACTGGTTAAAACTTAAAAGACACTCACACTTCCTCACACCAGGTCTCAGTCTGTGCGCTCCACCATGGTCCATCCTGCAGGGAGAAACAAAGTCATCATACACCGTCACTTAAATCCCCAATAAAACACAGCTCCTCAGTTACAGAGACACAGTGTGAGAGCTGCTGACTATCTTATGCTGTTTGTTATTATCGTTCATGGACAATGAAAAATGCCAGGCAACAGAACAGAAAAAACGCTTTCTACAAACGAGCGACAGAAAACCAATATACTTCTGTCCAGTTTAAACTGTCTCAGTCTACCCAAGAGATACAGACGCTGCAAACATTTCTTATAAAAAGCATCCGTGTTCAAATTCCATGTCAATTTGGACTCCATTATAGTTCCTAAATAAAATAATGTTGTCTGTCCATAACCTGAGAGTGTCCAGTCTCCAGCGTGGATCCTGCAGCCCATCGGACAGCAGCTTCAGTCCTGAGTCTCCTGGATGATTGTAGCTCAGGTCCAGCTCTCTCAGATGGGAGGGGTTAAAGCTCAGAGCTGAGGCCAGAGAAACACAGCCTTCCTCTGTGATCAGACAGCCTGACAGACTGAACACACACACACACACACACACACACACACACACACAAATGATACTTATTCCCTGTTAGACGTTCACATTAGTCAGCTGTTCAAAACTTTGCATTAGATGCTCACCGCTGTAACAAGACTGTAAACCCCGTCTCCACCAAACCCTTTCAGTCCAGTCCCTTTGGAACCAGCAGTAAGCCTTCAGACATGGTACCTAGACCCTGGGTCTGTTCAGACAGTCCTCTTAAATGTGGGCGGGGTTGTTGTCACTCACTGCTCCGTCCAGCACTCGCTGTATTTCCTCATCAGCGGTGACACAGATGGAAGTCTGCACCTGGTTTATCGTCCACAGAACGAGGCTGCACGCCCACATTTTCACAACAAAATAGAACAGGCTGCAGTGAGAGTCTCTCTCCATGGGATATTTCAAAATAGCAGCTTTGTGCATTTAGTCCTTCTCAGGCAAGCTCAGGGGTTTAGTGTTGCTGTAGCCCACAGGAAGTGAGGATTAGAATATATGACCTTCACATAATCCGCTCCAAATGAATCTATATTTTTAAAGTCATTACTAAAAGTGTGTGTCATATAAAAACTAAAGTGATGGTCAAAGCTGTCACAGTGAAATTTAAGGTGTGCTGATGGATTCACGTCATCAACTCATGCATTGAGTAACATTACAAGTTAACGTTCCACCTTAAAAGTTGCCGGCAGTCGGCCCAGTGAATGAAGTGATTTTTTTCTCTTTCATTTTATAGTTGTAGTTTACTGATGTATGAACAGAGGTTACATAAAACCAGAGTGAGCGTCCTCTACTGACCAATCAGACTGCAGGGTTTCTAGCTCCACCTTTTAGTACCAGATCTGTGTGCTAGGTACCCCAACAGAGGGGGGACCAAACATGGGGACGCTAAGGAACGCTTCTGTTGGGACCATCCACAACTTTCACTGTGGGAACAGAAAAATAGAGCACTGAACTGAACTGCTTGGTGGAAACGGGGCTTAACTGTCACTGACACTAACAGAGTCGGTGACGAGGGACGGTCACCGACTCTCCAACAGATTCGCAATTTGATAAAATTTGATTTTATGCTTTAGATTCGATTGAATTAAATTTGCTTCTTCCTACAATCATTTTTGATATTCTGTGACCAGATTTACTTTGTAGTTTGTGCTTTCTATGATAGTATTCCTCCAGAAGTTTAATCTTTTCCTCCTCTGACCAGCACGGTTTTCTTGTCTTCTCTTCTTCTGCCGTTTTTTCTACTAGTTCTACTAAGCGTGAGTCCAAGCAAACAAACAGTCTCCATGGAAACTTTTACTGCTGTAAAATTTCTTTCAGTGCAGTAAATGAGTTAATGTGTTTTTTCTGTGCAACTGTGTAAGACCCTCAGTTCAGGAGAAATTAAGCCTTAAGTGTCATACTTGAGGAGAAAACTTAAGATGTTTTATGCAACTGGTCCCTGAATTTTAAATGAATCAACACCTGGTGATGAGCTGGATCAGGTGGCAGGGAAGGCTCCTGGACAGACCTAAACTAAACCCAAACAAGTATTAAGGGTTAACTGGGAATGATATGTACACACAAAAACTACATACGTCATTTCCCACACATAATCTTGTATTTATAAAAGTGTGTAGTGAGAGTGTGTGCACCTCATGCACAGACCAGCGTACACACAGAAAGCTGCAGGTGAGATGACAAAGAGGACATGCAATATAAGATGAGAGATATAACCTTGGAGTAAACTCGAGGGCTGGGAGGTGAGAACTGAGGACAGAGCTTTAACACAAACCTGAGAGTTTCCAGGGTACAGTTTGGACTCTGCAGTCCAGCAGACAGAAGTTTCACTCCTGAGTCTGTCAGGTTGTTGTCACTCAGGTCCAGCTCTTTCAGACTGCAGGACTGGGAGCTGAGAGCTGAGGACAGAGCTTCACAGCTTCTCTCTGAGAGGTTACAGCCGCTCAGCCTGAAGAGGAACCAGCAATACAAACAAAATGACAAAATGCAAAAGCTACTTCTGATCTGTATAGTTATGTGTGCACCTACACAGCTTTGTTGGAAGTTTTGACCACTGGCAGCAGCCTCAGAAAAGCCTCCTCTGAAGCAGAGTATTTCTTCAGGTCAAACACGTCCAGGTCTTTATCTGACGACTGTAAGATGAAGACAAGAGCCGACCACTGAGCGGGAGAGAGAAGATATCTGGAGAGATTTCCTGATCTCAGGGACTGTTGGATCTCCTCCACCAGAGAACGATCGTTCAGTTCATTCAGACAGTGGAACAGGTTGATGCTTCTCTCTGCAGACAAAGTCTCACTTATCTTCTTCTTGATGTACTGGACTGTTTTGGTCTGTGAGCTACTTCCTGTCTGTGTCAGCAGACCTTGTAGGTGTCTCTGATTGGTCTGCAGTGAGAGACCCAGGAGGAAACGAAGGAACAAGTCCAGGTGTCCATTTGGACTCTGTAAGGCCTTGTCCACAGCACTTTGGTGGAGATATTCTTGATTCTGTTTGTCTCTAAATAATTTAGACCGGAGGGGTGTTGTTTGTTCTTCTGCCATCAGGTTGACTCCAGAGTTGATGAAGGTCAGATGGACATGAAGAGCAGCCAGAAACTCCTGAACACTCAGATGGACGAAGCAGAACACCTTGTCCTGGTACAGTCCTCTCTCCTCTTTAAAGATCTGTGTGAACACTCCTGAGTACACTGAGGCTGCTCTGATATCGATGCCACACTCTGTCAGGTCTGATTCATAGAAGATCAGGTTGCCTTTCTGCAGCTGATCAAAAGCCAGTTTTCCCAGAGACTCAATCATCTTCCTGCTCTCTGGACTCCAGTGATGATCTGTCTCAGCTCCTCCATCATACTTGATGTTCTTCACTTTGGTCTGAACCACCAGGAAGTGGATGTACATCTCAGTCAGGGTCTTGGGCAGCTCTCCTTCCTCTCTGCTCTTCATCACATCCTCCAGAACTGTAGCAGTGATCCAGCAGAAGACTGGGATGTGGCACATGATGTGGAGGCTTCGTGATGTCTTGATGTGGGAGATGATTCTGCTGGCCTGCTCCTCATCTCTGAATCTCTTCCTGAAGTACTCCTCCTTCTGTGGGTCAGTGAACCCTCTGACCTCTGTCACCATGTCAACACAGTCAGGAGGATCTGATTGGTGCTGCAGGTCGTGTGGTTATCCAGAGGCGAGCAGAGGGAAGCAGTTTCCCCCTGATGAGGTTTGTCAGCAGCACATCCACTGAGGTGGACTCTGTAACATCAGTCAGGATCTCATTGTTGTGGAAGTCCAGAGGAAGTCGACACTCATCCAGACCATCAAAGATGAACACAACCTGGAACTCTTCAAACCTGCAGATTCCTGCTTCTTTGGTTTCAGTAAAGAAGTGATGAACAAGTTCCACCAAGCTGTACTTTTTCTCTTTCAGCACATTCAGCTCTCTGAAAGTGAATGGAAATGTGAACTGTATGTCCTGGTTGGCTTTGTCTTCAGCCCAGTCCAGAGTGAACTTCTGTGTTAAGACTGTTTTCCCAATGCCAGCCACTCCCTTTGTCATCACTGTTCTGATTGGTTCATCTCTTCCAGGTGAGGCTTTAAAGATGTCTTCTTGTCTGATGGTTGTTTCTGGTCTGTCTGCTTTCCTGGATGCTGTTTCAATCTGTCTGACCTCATGTTCATCATTGACCTCTGCAGTCCCTCCCTCTGTGATGTAGAGCTCTGTGTAGATCTGATTCAGGAGCGTCGGGTTTCCTGCTTTAGCGATCCCCTCAAATACACACTGGAACTTCTCCTTCAGGTTACACTTTAGTTTATGTCGACACGCTGCAGCATACGTTCCTGAATTAACACACAACAAATTAAACTGGTGAGATGATCCCACAGGTAATCTAAACATTAAATTTTTTACCCTATAGCAGTTTAATTCAGCCCATCAGTGGAGGACACACAGACTCTGATCTTATGCAGATTTCGGCCGCTCATTAACAGGAAAGTTTTAAATATAAATGTCTCCCACGTTCCCTCTGTTTCCTCTCTTTATCATGTTAAATCTTTATAGAGATCCTCTTACTGCTCTGCAGACAGTCGGCCAGCTCCTCCTGCTTCATTCTCCTCAGGAAGTTCAGTGTGATCCTCAGAAACGCCTCTCTGCTGCTCCTCCTCTGCTCATCATCCTCACCACCCAGCACCTCTTCATCCTCACTCTGACCCTCTAAGTATTCTGGGTAATGTGAACTCAGAGCCTTCTGGATCTTCTTCAGCTCATTCTTCACAAAAGTGAGGATGTTCTCTTCAAGCAGCTGCAACAGATTCATAGACTTAACATTTCATATAAAGAACACAACACAAGATTCATCTGTCAGTCTGAAGGCCTGCTGGTCTGAACACAGCAGCACGGTGACTGTAAAGTCCAGCTCAGACCAAAGATTGGGAACCAGTAGAAACCATTTACAACGTCACAGAGAAAAGTGTCAGCAGTGTGAACTGGCCGGTCTGAGCTCGACTCAAGCTGGCTGATGATGTCACCTGACACTCAGCTGGTCAAATGGCCGGCGGCTGGTTTTAAAGCACGTCACCTGTTTTAACAGCCAATCAGCTTGTAGTGAAGTCAGCTGGTCAAGTCAAAATGACCGCAGACGGCGTGTTGGCTTGCTGCAGCAGGTGCTCCTCTGTTTCCGTCCTCACGGTGTGCCGGTGTCAGACGGTGGGTCACTGCTGCTGCTGCTGCTGCTGGCTGTATGTGCTTAAGCCCCGCCCACACACACATTCTCATTGACTGATGGATTGGTGCTGGTTATTTATATTATTGTGGCGTATTGATTATGAATACAGTCCATCTGATTCTGGTTTTGTTTCATCACTGTAGCCAGTATCTCACTATCACTATCCTCATTCAGATTTTAAGAAGCTACAAATTATATTCGGCCACAAAATAACTAAGGAAATCATAGTGGACTTCAGGAAATCCAACCACACTGAGCACTCTGCCCTCTTTATCCACTGGGAGGAGGTTGACAGGGCAGAGAGCATTAAGTTCCTTGGAGTTCACATCTCGACCGACCTCACCTGGACCACGCACATCTCTCACCAGATGAGGAAAACCCAAGACTGTATTTCCTCAGAAAGTTAAAACATGCTCACCTCCCTCACCACCTGCTCACTTCTACCGGTCCGCTATAGAGAGCATCCTGACCTAAGCAGCCCGTCGTTGACTAGAGACACTCATGGCGGTCACTTCCTGTCAACGCGATCAGAAGCGCAGAGAGTTGTTGACTAGAGATGATACGCCGTCTCATGGTGGTCACTTCCTGTCAACGTTACAGATCAGAAGCGCAGAGAGTCGTTGACTAGAGATGATACGCCGTCTCATGGCGGTCACTTCCTGTCAACGTTACAGATCAGAAGCGCAGAGAGTCGTTGACTAGAGATGATACGCCGTCTCATGGCGGTCACTTCCTGTCAACGTTACAGATCAGATGCGCAGAGAGTTGTTGACTAGAGATGATACGCCGTCTCATGGCGGTCACTTCCTGTCAACGTTACAGATCAGAAGCACAGAGAGTTGTTGACTAGAGATGATACGCCGTCTCATGGCGGTCACTTCCTGTCAACGTTACAGATCAGATGCGCAGAGAGTTGTTGACTAGAGATGATACGCCGTCTCATGGCGGTCACTTCCTGTCAACGTTACAGATCAGAAGCACAGAGAGTTGTTGACTAGAGATGATATGCCGTCTCATGGCGGTCACTTCCTGTCAACGTTACAGATCAGAAGCACAGAGAGTCGTTGACTAGAGATGATACTCCATCTCATGGTGGTCACTTCCTGTCAACGTTACAGATCAGAAGCACAGAGAGTTGTTGACTAGAGATGATACTCCGTCTCATGGTGGTCACTTCCTGTCAACGTTACGGATCAGAAGCACAGAGAGTTGTTGACTAGAGATGATACGCCGTCTCACGGTGGTCACTTCCTGTCAACCAGCAGCTTCTTACAACATTGCAGAACGCCACATAGCAAGTAGTCGCCTGTTTCACCCCGTCTTGTCGTGAATCTTTGGTCTGAACTGGACTTTAAGACCTGAATGACAGTTTAACATTTTCCCTGCGGTTGATGTAGTTGATGTGTGTTGTTCATGTATGCACCATAAATATGGAGTCCAGGTCTGTTTGAAGCTGCTGGGCAGATTGATCACTGAGAACCTCTGAGCTCTGAACACTGCAGAGAAACAGTTTAAGGACATTTAATGACTCAACACATGTCTAATATAGAGGTCTTTTTTTCATGTTAACAAAAGCTGTAGTTTTCTGAGTTTGCTCACATCTCAGACTTCAAGCCAGAAAAGATTTGTGCTGTGATGATAATCTCAAATGTACTGAGAACCCTCAGATGAAACAAAGATGTGGCCAATCAGCATAGTTTCAAGATTAGAGTCACCAATTCGGTATCTGACCAAATGTCTCCCCTTCTGTTCCTGAGATATGACGTTAAAACATGATGATGTCACAGTCAAGCTGACCTTTGACCTTTTGACCTTCATTATTTTATCCTGTTAGACATTTGTGTCAATTTTTTTCATAATTAGTGTATGAATTCTTTAGTTATGGCTAAAAACATGTTTTGTGAGGTCACAGTGACCTTTGACCTTTGACCTTCAACCACCAAATTCTAATCGGTTCATTACTGAGTCCAAATGGACCTTCGTGCCAAATTTGAAGGAACTACTTCATGGTGTTCTTGAGGTATTGCAATCAAGAGAATGGGACAGATGCAAGGTCATAGTGATCTTGAGCCTCGACCCTTGACCACCAAAACATACTCAGTTCATTCCATGTCCACGTCAACCTTTGGACCAAATTGTAAGAAATTCCCTCAAGGTGTTCCTGAGATATTTTGTTCAAAAGAATGAGAAAGACAAGGTCACAGTGACCATCACCTTTGACCACCAAAAACTAATCAGTTTATAGTTGAGTCCAAGTGGATGTTTGTGCCAAATTTGAGCAGGATGAGCTGATTAGTTTTTATGTGGTCACAGGTCAAAGTTCAAGGTCACCATGACCTTGTCTGTCTCATTCTCGTGAACACGATATCTCAAGAACACTGATAGGGAACTTCTCTAAATTTGGCACAAACATCCACTCAGACTGAAGAGCAAATTGCATTTGTATAGTGGACCTGCATTTGTACAGCAGCTTTCTAGTCATCTAGTGACCACTCAAAGCACTTTTTACACTACGAGTCACGTTCACCCATTCACACACACATTCATACACTGGTGGCTAAGGCTACCATACAAGGTGCCACCTGCTACTCAGTTTTAACACACTCACACACTGATGGAACAGCCATCGGGAGCAATTTGAGGTTTAGTATCTTGCTCAAGGGTACTTCGACATGCAGACTGGAGGAGCCGGGGATCGAACTGCTGATCTTTCGATTGGTGGACGACCTGCTCTACCTCTGAGCCACAGCCGCCCCAACTGATTGGAATTTTGTGGTCGAAGGTCAAAGGTCAGTGTGACCTCACAAAAATGTTTTTGTCCATAACTGAAGAATTCTTACATTAATTAGGAGAAAACTTGACACAAATGTCTAACAGGATAAAATAATGAAGGTCAAAAGGTCAAAGGTCAGCTTGACTGTGACATCATGTTGTTCTGCATAAAACACTTTGCTGGCCATTATTCAGGAAAGATAAAGGAGAGGCACTTCTGGGAAAACATCTTTAAAACCGGGACAAGGAGAGACCCAGTCACCAACAATGATGTGCAACAGATTTAAAAACTTGGATGAGCACCAATTTCCTGATGTTAAATTCAGACAAAACTGAAGTTATTGTTCTTGGCCCCAAACAACTCAGAGACTCTTTATCTGATGACATAGTTTCTCTAGATGGCATTGCTCTGGCCTCTAGCACTACCGTAAGAAACCTCGGAGTAACATTTGATCAAGATTTGTCTTTTAATTCTCATTTAAAACAAACCTCACGGACTGCAGTTTTTCATCTGCGTAATATTGCGAAAATTAGGCCTATCCTGACCCGAAAAGATGCAGAAAAATTGGTCCACGCTTTTGTTACCTCAAGGCTGGATTACTGTAACTCTCTATTATCAGGTAGCTCTAGTAAGTCCTTAAAAACTCTCCAGCTAATTCAGAATGCAGCAGCACTGGCTCCCTGTAAAATCCAGAATTGAATTTAAAATCCTACTGTTAACTTATAAAGCTCTAAATGGTCAAGCTCCGTCATATCTTAGAGAGCTCATAGTGCCATATTATCCCACCAGAACACTGCGCTCTGAGAACGCAGGGTTACTCGTGGTCCCTAAAGTCTCCACCCGTAGATCAGGAGCCAGAGCCTTCAGCTATCAGGCTCCTCTCCTGTGGAATCATCTTCCTGTTACGGTCCGGGAGGCAGACACCGTCTCCACATTTAAGACTAGACTTAAGACTTTCCTCTTTGATAAAGCTTATAGTTAGGGCTGGCTCAGGCTTGCCCTGTACCAGCCCCTAGTTAGGCTGACTTAGGCCTAGTCTGCCAGAGGACCCCCCTATAATACACCGGGCCCCTTCTCTCCTTCTCTCTCATATTCTATTACTGCATCTTGCTAACTCAGCCATTCTGGATGTCATTAACTCGGCTTCTTCTCCGGAGCCTTTGTGCTCCACTGTCTCTCAGATTAACTCATATCACAGCGGTGCCTGGACAGCGTGACGTGTGTGGTTGTGCTGCTGTCGTGGTCCTGCCAGATGCCTCCTGCTGCTGCTGCTGCCATCATTAGTCATTAGTCATACTTCTACTGTTATTATACACATATGACTATTGTCACACATGTATACTGCCAGGTATTAATACATACTTTCAACATATTGTACCACAGTAGCCAGAACTATAACTATAATATTATTACTTTCATTAATGTTGTTGTAAGCTACTGTCATTACCTGCATCTCTCTCTCTCTCTGTCTCATTGTGTCATGTGGATTACTGTTAATTTATCATGTTGATCTGTTCTGTACGACATCTATTGCACGTCTGTCCGTCCTGGAAGAGGGATCCCTCCTCAGTTGCTCTTCCTGAGGTTTCTACCATTTTTTCCCCGTTAAAGGGTTTTTTGGGGAGTTTTTCCTGATCAGCTGTGAGGGTCATAAGGACAGAGGGATGTCGTATGCTGTAAAGCCCTGTGAGGCAAATTGTGATTTGTGATATTGGGCTTTATAAATAAAACTGATTGATTGATTGATTGATTGATTGATTGACCCCCCCCTAGTCAGATAGTTCCTGATCAGTCCTGTGTAGCAGGTGGATCAAACTGGGTTTTCTTATTACCTGGACAGGGTCCCTGCTGCTGCTTCAGAAGGTGAGTAAGCAGCAGCAGGATGCAGGGAATAGGATCGACAGTGTACTGCAGTGAAAGTTCTCATGGTCTGACATCTGATAAGAAGAAGATGACTGCAACCGCTTCCTGTTCCAACATATGTGCTGCTCAGTCCATCCAACCTTTGAGCTTTACACGGTAACATCAGTTCACCAAAGCACCACAAACATGTTGATACAGTTCAACATGTTGGGCCTGATTTCCTTAAAACACCATCTTCTCTGAGAGAACAGGTGTGTTCTGTGACGTCACTACTGAAACACTAAATACTGTTCAGTCCTACAACAAACTACCAAGCTGTGGACCAAGATGTGATTTATCTTCTCAGCAGAGTCAGACAATAACACTCCCCAGTTTAAAGTCTTACCGATCATCTGCAGGTCGTCTGACTTTAAAGTGAATGGGGCTGCCCATAGACCAGTCACTCTTCATGGACACACCGCTGGGTTCAGGTCCAGGTCCAGGTCCAGGTCCAGGTTCAGGACAGTCTCGTCTCTGCTGCTGAATCCTGATAGGAACAATTAACACATGAGATGTTATTTATAAGCCATCAAAATAAGCACGTAAGCAAAGAACTTTAGTCGACATATTCAGTTACAACGCTGGTTTTGATTAATGCCACCAAGCTCACTGCTCTGTACATGTGTGTGTGTGTGTCCACCTACCAGTGTCCACCCACCTGGACACCAGTACACAAGTGGTTTTATGCATGTGATCAAATCATTAACAGACAATAGTATGAAGAAACGCTTGATGTTTGGCAAATCACTCCGTGAGGATGAAAATTCAGATGTAGCCCCTGATGTTTTCACCTCAGAAATCATGACACACGTCTGTCTCCTATATGTCCACACATTAGCTATTATCAGTAATGAAGACCGTCAGTACTGAAATGTGACCGGTGGTTCTGGTCCTGGTGTTACTATGCATCAGATCATTTTGTGGCATCGCCCACCTCCACTGTGAAGGACCAAGATGTGATTTATCTTCTCAGCAGAGTCAGACAATAACACTCCCCAGTTTAAAGTCTTACCGTTCATCCGCAGGTCGTCTGACTTTAAAGTGAATGGGGCTGCCCATAGACCAGTCACTCTTCATGGACACACAGCTGGGTTCAGGTTCAGGTTCAGGTCCAGCTCCAGGTTCAGGACAGTCTCGTCTCTGCTGCTGAATCCTGATAGGAACAATTAACACATAAAAGAGTTTAAACTTAAAAAAAGATGAATTTTGATCAGACTGTCACCAGTTGAATGATGTTTTCATCTCAGTGGATCATTGATTAATCAGTCGTCGGGTTTGTCACAACCTGGCTCAGTGAATGTGACACGTACAGCGTCCAAACAAAAGATTGGTTGACTTAAATGAACAATGAAGCGTGTCGTTCAGCAGAGTCAGTAACGACAGCCATGCATGGATGTGCGTCAGGTGTGCTGCAGAGGTGCAGTGATGCAGGGTGGACGTCAGCTGCAGGAAGGGACAGCGTGAGTGAAAGCATGAGGCTGGTTTTACAGCCTGAAGGCCCAGGTGAGCTTAATCAAGGCAACGACCCTCCCATGTCAGCCAGCTGCCTGAAGGGGGCTGGCTGGAACATCCTCCATGACAGTGGGAGGGGCTTCAAGAAAATTAGTTAGAATTACAAAGCGTACTTCAGAGGCTGGAGTGACAGTGAGGGTGAATAATGATTGTGGAGTGAGGTGAGTGCTGAGCTCTGACATGAAATAGAGTTGTGGACAGTTCGAGATCCTCTTCGTCTCACCTCTGAGCTTCAGCCTGGCTGGTTTTAGAGGGACGGACCCCCTCCTCTGTGTCCCCACACTGATCCATAGCAGTGTCCACACCTGCTGGGAGAAATTTACTCTGTCACTACAACAATAACACGACAGCGTCCCCAGAGGTCTGTACTACAAAACAGGATGTGGAGTTAGCGAGGTAACTTCAGGGTTAACTCGAGTACTACGAAGCTGTTTCTCTTCTTCTGTAGTCTCTGTCATAAATACATAAAAAGATAAACAATGAAACTGGCTCCCGTTATTATAAATGCAACATTTTGGTCAGACAGACGTCATCAGACGTGAATTATGTTTCTACTCTTTACTTCAGAAACAGTCTGGTGTTACACTAAGTGTTTAATGTGACACAGTCAGAGCAGTACTCTACTATACTAATGTCACTTGTAGTGATACACGTAATTTAAGACTCGGCCATCGGTGACTTTCTGGATAGTATTTTCAATATTTCTAAATATTTCTTTCGTTTATTTCACATGCCTTTAACATTTTACTGTCTCGCAGTCACAGACACTTTTTGTACCGTTTCATCACATGTGATATGAAGCAGCCTCCTTCATTCATGGTTCGTGGTTCACTCATCAGTAACAGCCCCGACAGGAAAACCCAGAGCTGACCTAAGTAGTTTTATCCAGCTTTGTAGTACGGGTTAACCAGACAGCTGATGTGACGGTTAGTCAGGCCAGATAATGACAAGATATCCTGAGTAAGTTGAACTGGCTTCGTAGTGCAGGCCTGTGGAAGCCGCTCAGCTGCTGAATTACTGCAGCTTCATATGACATGAAACAGGACTAAAAGTTCCTGCGACTGTGAGACACTGAAATGTCAGTGATGCAGGATGTAAACAGCACTCTGTTCTCTTATAACAGAAATACTGAAAAACACCAAATATTCACCATCGGCTGAGACTTATATTAAGTGTAGGTATGTGACATAAAACACTTTAAAGAAACACCAGACTGTTTCTGAAGTAAAGAGGAGTTCAGGACTGGAACAATGATATGACCTCCTGTTACTGCTGACAATATATGGGTTACTCTTTTTACCTGAGACTACAGACTTTTGTCCACAGACTTTTTCTCTTCAGTGATCTGATTGGTCAGAGGTCAGGCTGTTGACAGGCTGTGATCCAAAACCCTGAAGTTAACCTGCTCCAGAGCAGGTCAGCTGCTCAGCATCAGTAACCATGGTGATTTATTGCGGGGAAAAAGAGAAACAGCTTCATAGCACTGAAAACCCAGAGTTAACCCTGAAGTTACTTCGCTAACTCCACTTCCTGCTTCGTAGTACAGACCTCAGGTATTGGGATGAACCCATATTTGAGCCATGCAATCCCAGGACACACACCTGACCTTAATTTACTCTCTGAGGATCAATCAAGTTTTATAAAGGGAGGATTTACTGCAGGACTGTTGGCTCAGACTTTGAGCTCATTAACTGATAAAAAACCTGCTTTATTTACACGGTGCTGTTCTCACAACAACTGTAAAGCTGCAACTTAAACTTAAAATTCACACACACACACTGAAACTCTCTAAAATTCAAATAATACTTCTTCCCTGTTTGACGTTCACATTAGTCCACTGTTAAAAAATTTGCTCACCGATGTAACAAGACTGTAACTAACAGTCGGTGACAGCGGACGACCCTGGTGGAGGCCACACCCACTGAAAGTGTGTTTGACTTTGTGCCAAGTGCACGTACACAGCTCTAACTTTGGTTATACAGGGACCATATGGGTCATAGCATCAACCTCAGTGGCCCATATTCTCACAGTGCTCCCCAAAGGACTTCCTGGGTTGTGTGATCATAAGCCTTCTCCAAGTCTGCAAAACACATGTAGACTGGGCAATGATCCCTCCTGCAGCCCTGCAAGGCATCACGTCCTCACTGTGACCTCGTCACATGTCCACGTTTGCTCATGGACTTTCCACGTCCACATATGACGTCCAAGGTACCCTGGGTGTGTTGGTTGTTGACGTTCTGGGATGCCGTGTCAACTTCAGCCTGTTACATGCATTGTCTGTTTTCAAAATACACTTCTGTTTTCACAGGAAATGTACAGTTTGCATACAGTCTCTTTCAAAATAAAAGCACTACGTCGGTACAACACCACCAACTGATGTTTTTTTCTTCAATAACACACACACCTGGTTGGGGTTACAAAAAATGAACAGGGTTTGGCTTTATAATCTTACGGGACACTAACATCGCTTTCTCTGGTGAACTTTTAAATGCTTATTGATTAATGATAAAAAAAAAAACATTCATCGAAGCTCCAAATAAAACTGATCAAACTCGGCTTCACTTCAACAAACAGTAAAATGCTGCTTAAATATGAATAATCTCATCACATCATGGTACAACACTCACAGGAGACATATTACTGCAGTATGAGTACTTTCACTTTTGATACTTCAGGTACATTTAGCTGATAACACTTATGTACTTTTACCTTAGTAATATTTTCAAAGCAGAACTTCACTTGTTGTTAGAGAGGCTGCTGAACATGGAGGCTAACGTTAGCTCCTCTCAACACAAACTGCAGCTTGTTGAACAGCTGAATTTATGATTTTAGTTTCCTTAAATTAACAGATCAGAGATCAGCTGAGAATCACTCTACACTGAAAACTGTCACTTACCAAAGGCTTAACAGGGAGGAAACATCTGCGTCTCAGCCAGGGACAAAGTGAAGGAACCAGAGACACTCCGACTTCTAACCTCTCTTATCAGGACATCTTACAACACTTTATAACACACTGCTACAGAAGAGACTAACACACACACACACACACACATACACAGACCTATAAAACAGATGAGACGTCAGACATTAGAGATTCAGCGGGCTCAAAGTGTTGCAAATAATAAACACGGAGTTTCTGGGTGGGCGGCACGGTGGTGTGGTGGTTAGCACTGTCGCCTCACAGCAAGGGGTTGCCGGTTCGATCCCGGGTGTGGGAACCCTTCTGTGCGGAGTTTGCATGTTCTCCCCGTGTCAGTGTGGGTTTCCTCCAGGTGCTCCAGCTTCCTCCCACAGTCCAAAGACATGCAGGTTAATTGGTGACTCTAAATTGTCCGTAGGTGTGAATGTGAGTGTGAATGGTTGTCTGTCTCTATGTGTCAGCCCTGTGATAGTCTGGTGACCTGTCCAGGGTGAACCCTGCCTCTCACCCAGTGTCAGCTGGGATAGGCTCCAGCCCCCCCGCGACCCTCAAGAGGATGAAGCGGTTAGAATTTTTGGGTTTGGAGTTTCGACCGCACAAAACAAGCTTGGTACCATTTTGGGCTCTGGGACACTGTGTCGGGCATTTTTCACTTTATTCTGTCTTTAAACTGTCCGATCAATTCATTGATTAACCAAGAACATAATCAGCAGTAAAGAGCAGCTTACACCTGAACGCATCAGTAAGAATAATCTCTTCATGTCATGTTTTTGAGTTCAGCACTCACAGGAGACATTTTACTGCAGAATGAGCACTTTAAGAACTTTAGTTGATAATACTTGGACATGAATGTGGTTTTAATACGCTGTGCAATGTGGTTAAAGGCTTCATCATTTGTCCGTACGTATGGTCTGAGGTAGGTTGCACAGTACGAACAAATTCAAGTAGGAAAGTATCAATGAATACCTGATTTGTGCATAAAATGTTTGTACGCACGGTTTAAGCACAGATTAGTGCTGTTTGTAGTGCAATGAGATTGAGTGTCTGTGAATATGAAAGTCAAAGCATGCTCACATGTAAATGATGATGTGAAGGTTCAGAGCTGAACAGCTCAGGTCACAGTAGTTTGGCTTCCATCCAAATGTGGACTTGTGTCTTTTTCCATCAACTTCTGTTACGTGAATATTGGGAGTTGGTTCATCAAGATAATCAGCAGGTGGTGCTAATTCTTCAGCCAGGTGCCACTTCAGAAGAAGAGAGTGCAACACAGAGCCCTGCACCAGGACAGGTAGCCCAGGAAGGAAGGAGCATGCTAACATGTTTCCTAACCTGGCAGTGATTGAATGTTTTCACCATCCAGTCAAAGAGACGTCCAATTCAAGAACTGAGAACCAGCTTCATGTGAGGGACTGGAGCCATGAGGGTGTGGGTTGGGTCGTGGGACTTTTATAAACAGGTGTGGGCGGGAGCAGCTTCGACTTCGACACAATGATGGGTAACAGGTCGGCTCTGGTACTGAGCTTTACAGGTATGGGCGGGTTCTCAAATATGGACTTTTATTTTTATTTTTTATTGTTGTTTGCACTTACAAACACACATCCAGGAAGAAAGAGCAGTAAAAGAAAAGTTAAAATGTGCAGGAAAGATCATAAAGCCCAAAGGACTTATAAGCGACCCTCCCTTCTGAAACCTATAAATAACTATACTTAACCCCCACCCCATACCACTCCTCCCCACACACACATACACAAACACACATGTGCATATCTTCCTCTCATACACACAGATATATACAATACAGCATTAAACAATAATTACAAAGCTGAATGAAATCAAATAAAAATGCTTACAAAACACAATGATACACAGGTGACTAGAACATCTGTAGGGATTTTTTAAGCTTGGTCTTAAATGTATTTAAAGAGGAACATGATTCTGTTAGATTTTTTTTATATCATTCCACAGCACTGCACCTTGATAGACAAATGAGAATTTAGCAACAGAGGTCCTACAGAAAGGAATGCGTAAGTCATTCTTTCTTCTTGTAAGATGAGCATGATAATAAGAGTTAGAAAAAAAAAATAGGTAGAGATGCAGGAAGGCAAATGACTTTATACATAAGAACCCCTGTTTGGTACTTGTTGACTTCATAAATTGTGAGTAGTTGCAGTTGTTTAAATAATGGTTTAGTTGGGGCTAAATAAGAAGAGTTGGTGGATTTCTGAAATCTATGGATTGCTTGTAAATGAGAAGGGTAAGTGCTGGCCCAAATTATATAACAGTAAGAGATGTAAGAATAAATTAAATCGTAATAGTAGTAATACAAAGTTAGAAGTGTGCTCTTTTTCAAATGCTGTTTCACCCTTTTTATAATGCCCAACGATTTTGAAACTGTCTTACAAACAAATTCACAATGATTGTTACAGCAGAGTTGCTCATCAATGTTGACACCTAAGAACTTCGCTGATGAAACTTGTGCAAGTGCATTGTTATTGATATAAATTTTGGCTCTGTCTGCATTGTAATTCTTGTTCTTATTTCTGAAAATAATGAAGTTAGATTTCTTGACATTGACTGATAACTTAAACTTAAACCAATGGGAAAAATGAAGTCCAGCATTTGCTTTGGCAAAAAGGGAATCAAAATTCTTGTCAGTGACAAAGAGATTTGTGTCATCAGCGAATAATATAGGTGACAATAAACTTGATGCATTGGCAAGATCATTAACATATATCAAAAACAACAAGGGTCCTAGAATGAATCCCTGTGGAACACCACATTTTAGTACAGCCAGCTGTGATCGATTACCATTAATAAGGACTCTGGTGCAATGAGTTGATGTGATTAAAAGACCTCAAACAAAGGAAATCAATGGATTTCTAATGTAGAGACACAGTGGATCATTTAAAGAGGTGATGTTACAGCTGTGTGCTGTTGGAAGAGTTGTGCTAACAGCCCTGTGTGCAGACAGAAGCTGTTCAAATCCTGCAGAGACGACAAAGAGAGCAGCAGTGGTCTGTGTGGTGACTCTACGTCATCATTTATTCACTGAATCTGTTTCCATTGCACTTAGTCACATTTACCTTTAATCCATACACCAACTTTTCCACCTCCACCAGGCATAAAACCTTTTTGACTTTTGTGTGGTTCTTGATTATGAACACATTACAAACTGAAAATGTGCATACAAAGAGGTGAATGGAGACACAGCTAATGACACACAACACACACTAACAGCTAATAACAGACTATCAGTAAGAGCAGAGACATTTGAATAATACTTCATCAGTAAACTGACACATCAAGTGACTAAAATGTTCCCTTTAACCCCTGAAAGTATAAATTCATAAGTCTTCGTGTGTTCAGGCAAAGACACCCAAAAACCTTTCATTCAGACGCTGTGCTGGTGCAGTGACAGGCGACGATGATTCAAAGCAGCAGTTCTTCATAAAAACATATAAAAAACTCTGACTATGAAAGCTTTACACAGTAGCTGAGAATCTTTCTCATCATCAGAGGGGATCAAAATGGCCTCTCTGTCTTCAGTCTGTCTCAGAAGTTGGCAGGAGTTGGTATTTAGCTCTGGACCTCCTGGATTGGTAGATCGCCGCTCCGCACACCAGGAGGCAGCCAACGATGAAGACCAGGTTCGTGCCCAGACTCAGGCTCGGGCCAGACACTGACAAGGAGAAAAACCAGAGTCAAACTCAGGAACAATAACCTGTGATATTATAATACAGGAGTCTTCAGCGTGTTTCAGGCCGAGGAGCCCTCAGCTCCCAGAGAGACGCAGCAGGGACACACACACTGCATCAAACTGTCTCCAGCTGCTCCTCAGATAATTCTCTCAACAGTTTTTTGGGCTTCTCTCATCTAAAAATCTGTGATGTCATCACTATGTCAAGTCTATGAGCCGAGCAGGAACTCATGGGCGGGGCTGACGGGTGAAACACTACTGTGCATATTCAGTGGGCTGCATACTGCAGGAGTAAATCCAGAAGCTAAAGAACTTCTTTGGTGTACACGCCAGGTGAGCAACTCCATTGGAATCAAGAGGCGCCATCTTGTGGACTGTTACCTAGTTGTTATTAAACGCTACGGGTCGGCAGCAGCAGTTGTAGCATCGCTAGGTGCATTAGCCTCACCCACCGCACCTTTACCTGTGGTTTCTGAGGTGGACGGCGTGTCAAAGTCTTTTGCTTGAAAAGTTACAAAACGATCCACTGGGGCTCACAGCGGGTTTTCACAACGTTAACGACGTGGTTGAAACTGCGACTGTTCGTTACAGATTTTTCACTGTTGTTGTTTTTGTGTCGCCACCACGTCATTCTAACACATTCTGTGCCCACGCACTGTGTTGTTACAAGGTCGTGTCCATTTCACATATTACTGTGAGGCTGTGTTGCAGTGTAACTGGTAATCTGATAACATGTGCTACATGTGTACACACTGAGTTGCCAGTTTATTAGGTACACCAAACTGAAGCTAATTCAGTCCAACAACAGTCCTGCAACAATATTTCTTCATGAAAGTTGCAATCTTAAGTTTTTGTTGAAGCTGTTTCAGAGAGATGTTGATACACCTGCAGGTGTTTCTGTGATCTGAACAGAGTGTATGAGCACACTCACCTTGGCTGTCAGACGTTTTCACCAGGTGCAAAGGTCCCTGGGAAATGGAGTGTCTGGCAGTCTGGCCTGCAACGTCCCTTTTGCTGCGATGGCTCCCTGAACTGATGCATCCCTGAGAGCACCTGGTGTTGGGAAGGCCAGTCTCACACAGGATGACCGAACATGTGATGTACACCTGCAGACACGTGGAGGTAAAGTCAGACACTGTACTCTCAAAGTGTGTACGTAATAAGAACTCTGGTTATTTAAACTCCCATACATTAGGGTTTTAATGTTCCGTGTTTCCTGTCTTTAACATCGGTGGGACGCTTCACACCAAAGAGATGCCAGGGTTTAGTGCTTTTTTTAAATATTCATACTCGATGATTTTTAAATGTTCAGGCAGTGAAAAGGTTTGATCAAATAAAATTTTACACTGAGTTTTTATAAAGTAACCTTACCTGTTCATGAGCACCAATGAACTCAAAAGCCTCCATTCCAAATCTGAACTGATAGTTGGAGCTGGGGTAGACCTGCACTGTGTTGTCCCTCACACACCTGTGACATTATGCAGACACAAAGGTTAGTAACTAGAGACAGAGGCATCTCTCTTCATAATCAAGAACCACAAAAGTCTTTTCATCACGTACACCTACCCATGTTCGATGATGGTGTAGCTGATGCGAGAGTTTGGGTTGTCATACGGAGTCGCCCTGCAGGACTCCACAAACAGCTCTGTGTTGGGGATGGAGGTGGTCGCCTCGATCTGCATGAACATCATCTGTTTGAGGTACACCTCCACTGGGTAAGTGCTGCTATCAACTTTTGTTCTGAAGCGCTGGCTCTCGAAGAATTCAAACTGGAAGGTGAAAGCACCAAAGCCCCTCTCTGTGAAGGCATATGGGTTCTTGTGGGTGAATCCCAGCGTCAGGTTGGTCTGCTTTGGATAGGCGCAGACAAAGGCGATCTCCACGTCGTGTTGCCTCGAAATGATTTCATTTGGATCAGCAGATGTGATCTCGTTCTTGAAGATGATGTTTTCTTCATCCTCCTAAAAATAAAAGATGGGCTGATTAACTTTGGAAAGGAAGCAGTTGAACAGTTGTTACTACTGCAAGTCACCAGCTAAAGACAGATGCTGTGAGCACCCAGGTGTCCGTACCAACCATGCTATTTACAGCCAGGTGTAAAGAGCCAACTTCCACCTGGGTGTGAATGTTCCTGGGCGTAACATTAACACAAACAGGTCTACTCAGCAGCTGTACACACCCTACAAACTGAAAATAATAAGTCAACTAAATCTAAAAGTAATAAACCGACACTGACTCACACCCCAGTCTCCTGTGTGAAAGTCCTGTGATTCATCCATTCATCCACCACATCCTACTCCCTCCATAAAGTGTCGCTCTTCACACGTGCGTCACATGACTGTTTGGCGCTTCATTTATGAGTTTTCTCTTTCTCATTTATCACTTTAATCTCAGAGAATATCTGAGATTGGCTAGTTGTAGCCTTAACCATGACGTCTTTGCCTCATAACCTCTCTATTCTCACCCAGCTGCAAACAGACACTCCAATAGTTAAATAGTGACATGTACAATTTAGTGGGTCTAATTATTGATTCAGAAAAATTAATTTATAACTTTTTTTAGAAACATAAAATATTCTAAGACAAGCAGCTTCAGCTAGTAGCACTTGTGATGTCAGTGTCAAAATCAGCAGTCTAATTCTGGTGTGCCAGTTATCACAGGTAAGAAGTCTGGCCACCAGGCATGCTGAACTTAAATTGGGAAAAGACATTTTAGCTGTCGGGGCTTACCCCCAACAACAAAAATGTGACTAGCCGAAAAGCAGCTAGTTGTGCTATCCAGGGCCCCAGGAAGTGGATCGAACTTTGAAACCACTTTGACAGAATTACCAAACCTCGAACGACAGCTTCTGGGACGGGCCCCGCCTCCTACGCTGTATCCAGTTCTCTTTATACATCCATTAAGCTAACTGAGAAATGATGTTTAGCTTTTGTCTTTATCTTAAACTACTGAGTGACAAGGAAGGACTACTAGCTAAAACAAGTGTACCAATCTTTAGTGAAACTTTGTTAATGATGCTAATATAGTGCGATAATCAGAGCGACTGCCATTTTGTTGCATCAGTTATTTTCTGTTTTGGAGGTTTGGGTTATTTTCATGGATGTAATTTGGAGAACTGGATACAGCAGTGGCGGCGGGGCCCTGTTCATTCCTTGTAAAGTTGCTCGGTGGCACGTGAAGCTAAAAAGGTTTAACCGCCACACTGCGCACACTGTGATACAGTTCTGGTGCTGTACCTCTATGAGGGTTCCACATGTGTTCAGCGACATGACAGCCACCAGGTGGGTACTGTTGGAGTGTGTTGTCAGGTCGCAGGAAGCGTCGTTGAAGTCCATGAGATGTAAGTTGTCCTCGTTGCGTCTGATGAGGTAGGACTTCTCCACTTCCACCGTTATTGTTGTTTCATTGCATGTCACGATGGTCTCTTCAAACAGAGTGAGATATATAACAGTCATCAGTCACTGTGATGATGAGGTCGGGGTATCTACGTTATATGTTATTATTCAACACATTTGTGGTCTATATTATAAACTATACGCTTAGAATTGAAATGGAGCCAACTAACCATGGTGTGCAACGTCAGCAGTCACACAGCGTAGCTCTGACTGATAGACTCTGCCATATCTGGAATACAACATGAGATATGAGAGATCGACATGATATGAAATGTTTCACAGGGGAATGTTTGATGTGAAAACACAAAAACATAGAAGAAGAAATTAATAAAAATCTGATGTGTTCAAAGTGTAAGAAGTTTTCTCATTTAACTTGTGAAATCAAACCAGATGGTTTATTTAAAACTCACCTGTCTGTTGCTTCAGACACAAAGCAAATAGGAAAATGATCATACAGTTCATTTTCACTTGGTGTCCATGTTATGATATATTCTCCTGTGGAGACTCTCCGCTTTGAAATTCCCTTTGGTCCAGTCACAATCAGACCATTAATCCTATAAGAGAAACATCATTTTCTTAACTTTAAAAATGGGGAGAGTTATCACTAAACAGTGCAGTAAGTCTGTTTAACAAAATGAAACTGTTTAAAGTGTAATATAGGTGCACAGTATTTATCACTCTGACTCATTTTTCAAACAGTCTTTAACATCTCTAAACTCAGTGCAGTTGTCTCAACTTAAAAGAAATAACTGAACCAAAACACTTTGTTCAATCATCAGAACCTGCTTATTGAGTCAGTCCTGTTTTCCCATCATGTTTAAGGTTTGTTTGTTACCATGGCAGTCGACCCTGGAAATGTTTCTTTTGTACAAATCTCTGTTTTGTTCACAACATGATACGATGATTTTAACGTAGCATTTCCTTACGTGGTGTGCTGCGCTTTGGATCTGACTTTGATTTCGAGGGTTTGGTTGACAAACGCAGGAAGATTCACTCCATTTCTCGGAGTTGGTGACACGAAAATGGGAAAGTAATCACCATCAAGGCATGAAGGGGCAAAGTGTGAGTCCACTGAAAATCAGAGGAGAGGAGAGACAGACTTTAAGACACTGATCAAATGTTAATATTCAAATCAGTGGCGTTAATATGCAGAGAAATAAACATGACCCTACCCCGAACAGTAAACTGCAGAGGAAGTGCACTTAGAGCAGCTGTAGTTGGTGCAGCTGTGGTTGGTGCAGCTGTGGTTGGTGCAGCTGTGGTTGGAGCAGCTGTGGTTGGAGCAACTGTGGTTGGAGCAGCTGTGGTTGGAGCAACTGTGGTTGTAGCAGCTGTGGTTGGTGCAGCTGTGGTTGGAGCAGCTGTGGTTGGAGCAACTGTGGTCGGTGCAGTTGTGGTTGGTGCAGCTGTAGTTGGAACAACTGTGGTCGGTGCAGCTGTGGTTGGAGCAGCTGTGGTTGGAGCAGCTGTGGTCGGTGCTGCTGTGGTTGGAGCAGCTGTGGTTGGAGCAGCTGTGGTTGGTGCAGTTGTGGTTGGTGCAACTGTGGTTGGAGCAACTGTGGTCGGTGCAGCTGTGGTTGGAGCAGCTGTGGTTGGAGCAACTGTGGTCGGTGCAGCTGTGGTTGGAGCAGCTGTGGTTGGAGCAGCTGTGGTTGGAGCAGCTGTGGTTGGTGCAGCTGTGGTTGGAGCAGCTGTGGTTGGTGCAGCTGTGGTTGGAGCAGCTGTGGTTGGAGCAGCTGTGGTTGGTGCAGCTGTGGTTGGAGCAGCTGTGGTTGGAGCAGCTGTGGTTGGAGCAGCTGTGGTTGGAGCAGCTGTGGTTGGAGCAGCTGTAGTTGGAGCAGCTGTGGTTGGAGCAGCTGTGGTTGGTGCAGCTGTAGTTGGAGCAGCTGTAGTTGGTGCAGCTGTGGTTGGAGCAGCTGTGGTTGGAGCAGCTGCGGTTGGAGCAGCTGTAGTTGGAGCAGCTGTGGTTGGAGCAGCTGTGGTTGGTGCAGCTGTGGTTGGAGCAGCTGTAGTTGGAGCAGCTGTGGTTGGTGCAGCTGTAGTTGGAGCAGCTGTGGTTGGAGCAGCTGTAGTTGGTGCAGCTGTGGTTGGTGCAGCTGTGGTTGGAGCAGCTGTGGTTGGAGCAGCTGTGGTTGGTGCAGCTGTGGTTGGAGCAGCTGTGGTTGGAGCAGCTGTAGTTGGTGCAGCTGTAGTTGGTGCAGCTGTAGTTGGAGCAGCTGTGGTTGGAGCAGCTGTAGTTGGAGCACGTAATACAGTGTCACGTCTACGCCTTACTCCTGAAGGCGGTGTCTTTGCTCTGCGGGATCCATCAGAGTAGGACAGAGTGATGCGTGTGTTGGGGAAGTCCTCCACCACTAGCTCAATGGGATGGTAACCAGTTCGACCGCTGTATGAATACTGTAGGGAGCAGGACTCCTGACAGAGAGCAGAGAATTTGATCGTACAATAAACAACGACTGCAGTAACTTTGTGAGTTATATGTTAACATCTCTGGGTTTAGTTTCGTTTTCATCGCTCTCATATCGGCGTTCTCTGAAATGAACTTTTCAGTCTATTGCAGATTGCTTGTGTTATGTTGCTGGAGCCACTTTATCCAGTACGGCACAACTCCGGTCAAAGAGTGGACGCAGACACACGGAGAACAGTTCTGAAACTTTATATAGAGTTCAGTGGCAGCAGGACAGATGAATCCTCCATATAATATTCACATGTATGTATGACCAATGAATGATCCACTGAATAGTTGAATGAATAATTGAATTGTTGAATGGTCTCTGTAAAACAGAATAAAAATACCAAAGTTTCGTTTTCATCGCTCTCATATCGGCGTTCTCTGAAATGAACTTTTCAGTCAGCTTCAGGAGACGATCTGCTGGCTTTTATTTTAATGAGAGCAAATTGGTGTAAAATCAGATTTGGAAAAATCATCGTTCATCCGATCTCCCTCACACTTGCTGAGTGTACATGACACGATCAGCGGGGCTTCAGGGCTCTGCAGAGAGTTGAGCGTGTCTCAAAGTTAATTTCACGACTTGGGTGAGATTTTCTTTATATCAGTGACGCATGTTGTTTTTTCTATCAGTGTCATTCAGAACGTTCACATTCACACTAATATCCTGAATTTGATGCTGGTGACGTGAACAGCATATTCCATTTGGATTTCAGCACATTCAGATTAAGTCATGTGGGATATATCGGCGTTCATCATGTCTGAGGAGCATTCTTTGTGCATGTATACAGCACATTCAGAATATGCGTCTCAGCTGGGTTTTTGTTTGTTTGCGGCACACGGCCTCTTGTCTGTTCAGCTTTGTGCGTTGTCATGGAGATGTTGCACACAAACCAACTCACCGCCAGTGTATAAGGCTGAGTGGAGATGCATGCCCAAAAGAAAAGCCCACACTTCAACTCCCCTACTTTCAAACAGGGGCGTCATGATCCATCGATCTGGATGGATTCATTGATTTATTGATCAACGATCCAATGTCATCGATTCAAAGTGAAAACATTGATCCATATCATCATCTTTAGGATATGCTTTTATTTTCAAACTCTGTGTCACCACCAAATGGCGGCAGGCAGGTGACAAGCAGTCAAGAGAACGACGGAGAGGATAACGTTCTTTACTCAGGAATAAATCAGCAGAGTGGGAATATTTTTGATTTCAGAGAAAATACGAGTCAGCAGACAGAGAGCATGGTGTATATTAACAACGCTGTTATGAGATAAAACACGACGCACCTGCCTGGCTGAGCATCTCACTCCGCTAACTTCTCACTACAACAACATCAGCTGCTGCTTCAACAGTGTTTGGCTGAAAAAACCTGCACGCAGTCTGAAATTCAACAGAGCTGTTCTGTCAGGAGATGCAGACTTAAACCAACGCTAGATAGATAGATAGATAGATAGATAGATAGATAGATAGATAGATAGATACCTGATCCAGTGAGAAACCTGGGGACAGGCCACACAGCCCACACTCAGGATAGGATGATGTCGTCCTGCATCTGACGTGGTCACCATCAGGGTCAAACACAGTCAGATTGAATGATCGTGGACAGTTCCTGGGTACTCTGTAACATAAGAATCAGCTGAATCAGCATTATTGTCCACTGTAGTGGAGATTTGTCTTTGACTATACCTTTGCAGAGCACAACATTATAAGACACAACATTATAAGACAGCAACAACAAACATGGACTTTAAATCAGGACATGCTGTTCAGGTCCAGTGTGAAACCAAAAGTCAGCGTAGTTACATGACCGTACAAACTGTACCTAACTACACAAAGTACATACGTTTATGGCACTTATGTCTTAGACCCCATCCCAACTAGGCTACTTAAGGAGGTCTTTCCTTTAGTTAACACTCATATATTAGATATGATCAATATATCCTTATTAACAGGCTATGTACCACAGTCTTTTAAGGTAGCTGTAATTAAACCTCTCCTAAAAAAGCCCTCCCTGGATCCAGAGGTGTTAGCCAACTATAGACCAATATCTAATCTTCCCTTTATGTCAAAGATCCTTGAGAAAGTAGTCGCAGACCAGCTGTGTGATTTTCTCCATGATAATAATTTATTTGAGGAATTTCAGTCAGGATTTACAGTGCATCATAGCACTGAGACAGCTCTAGTTAAAATTACAAATGATCTTCTGATTGCTTCAGACAAAGGACTCGTCTCTGTACTTGTTTTATTAGATCTTAGTGCGGCGTTTGACACAATTGACCATCAAATTCTACTGCAGAGACTGGATCACTTAATTGGCCTAAAAGGTTCTGCAGTGAGCTGGTTTAAATCTTATTTATCTGATCGTTTTCAGTTCATTGACGTTCATAATGAATCGTCCTTATGTACCAAAGTTTGTTTTGGAGTTCCGCAAGGTTCTGTGCTCGGACCAATCCTATTTACTCTATATATGCTTCCTTTAGGTAACATCATTAGAAATCACTCTATAAATTTCCATTGTTATGCGGATGCTGTATTTATCGATAAAGCCAGAAGAAAGTAATCAATTAACTAAACTCCATAACTGCCTTAAAGACATAAAAACCTGGATGAGCACCAATTTCCTGATGTTAAATTCAGACAAAACTGAAGTTATTGTTCTTGGCCCCAAACAACTCAGAGACTCTTTATCTGATGACATAGTTTCTCTAGATGGCATTGCTCTGGCCTCTAGCACTACCGTAAGAAACCTCGGAGTAATATTTGATCAAGATTTGTCTTTTAATTCTCATTTAAAACAAACCTCACGGACTGCATTTTTTCATCTGCGTAATATTGCGAAAATTAGGCCTATCCTCCGAAAAGATGCAGAAAAATTGGTCCACGCTTTTGTTACCTCAAGGCTGGATTACTGTAACTCTCTATTATCAGGTAGCTCTAGTAAGTCCTTAAAAACTCTCCAGCTAATTCAGAATGCAGCAGCACGTGTACTAACAGGAACTAAGAAACGAGATCATATTTCTCCTGTTTTAGCTTCTCTGCACTGGCTCCCTGTAAAATCCAGAATTGAATTTAAAATCCTACTGTTAACTTATAAAGCTCTAAATGGTCAAGCTCCGTCATATCTTAGAGAGCTCATAGTGCCATATTATCCCACCAGAACACTGCGCTCTGAGAACGCAGGGTTACTCGTGGTCCCTAAAGTCTCCAAAGTAGATCAGGAGCCAGAGCCTTCAGCTATCAGGCTCCTCTCCTGTGGAATCATCTTCCTGTTACGGTCCGGGAGGCAGACACCGTCTCCACATTTAAGACTAGACTTAAGACTTTCCTCTTTGATAAAGCTTATAGTTAGGGCTGGCTCAGGCTTGCCCTGTACCAGCCCCTAGTTAGGCTGACTTAGGCCTAGTCTGCCGGAGGACCCCCCTATAATACACCGGGCACCTTCTCTCCTTCTCTCTCTCTCTCTCTCTCTCTCTCTCTCTCTCTCTCTCTCTCTCTCTCTCTCTCGCTCTCTCGTATTCTATTACTGCATCTAGCTAACTCGGCCATTCTGCATGTCACTAACTCGACTTCTTCTCCGGAGCCTTTGTGCTCCACTGTCTCTCAGATTAACTCATATCACAGCGGTGCCTGGACAGCGTGACGTGTGTGGTTGTGCTGCTGCCGTGGTCCTGCCAGATGCCTCCTGCTGCTGCTGCTGCCATCATTAGTCATTAGTCATACTTCTACTGTTATTATACACATATGACTATTGTCACACATGTATACTGCCAGATATTAATACATACTTTCAACATATTGTACCACAGTAGCCAGAACTATGACTATAATATTATTACTTTCAATAATGTTGTTGTAAGATACTGTCATTACCTGCATCTCTCTCTCTCTCTCTCTCTCTCTCTCTCTGTCTCATTGTGTCATACGGATTACTGTTAATTTATCATGTTGATCTGTTCTGTACGACATCTATTGCACATCTGTCCGTCCTGGAAGAGGGATCCCTCCTCAGTTGCTCTTCCTGAGGTTTCTACCGTTTTGTCCCCGTTAAAGGGTTTTTTGGGGAGTTTTTCCTGATCAGCTGTGAGGGTCTTAAGGACAGAGGGATGTCGTATGCTGTAAAGCCCTGTGAGGCAAATTGTGATTTGTGATATTGGGCTTTATAAATAAAATTGATTGATTGATTGATTGATTGATTGATATGTTCTGTATGTAGTCATTAAACTTTTCCTAAATTTATTTTTATTTTATTTTATGTTATATTATTATCCTTCATGGTCCCCAGAGGACGAAGCCTTATGACTTTAGTGATTCTCTGACTTTGCTCTATAACTGACACAAGGTTCACATTTTGGGGTTTTAATGAAATATCTCGATAACTATTGGATGGATCGCCATGAACTTTGGTAAAAAGTTAATTCCCTGCAGGATGAATTTGATAATACTTCAGTGAGCCCATGGTGTTTTGGTTTTGACTTGCAACAATAATGACATTCCCATCAGGCTCAGCTGTTCTCTGTGTGTATTGTGACGAGAGTAAAACTCATTCCTGCCTTATAAACAATCTCCTCAATCATCTGGCTACCACCCCCCAACTAGTTTAAGTGTGTCAGTTAAAGAGGGAATGATGGTCATTACCTGAGAATTGGCACCACAGTCATGATGGGAGATCTGTTAGAGTCACCAGTATCAGATCGGGTTCCCAGGTCCACATGCGCCATCATTCTCAAGACAGCCGACGAGCTTCTGACGTTTGATACCCAGTAGCCGTTACCAAAGCGATAATTGTAGTAAGAGGGGTACCTTTTCAAAGAAACATTCAAACAAAAGGCGCAGTGGGGAGTTACAAGGTGTTACAATCATGTGACTTCTGAATTAAATAGTACACAGACAGGATGTATTTATAAAATGTTTTATGTAAACTAAGGTGGATTTTGATCAATAAATTGTATAAGTAAAATCTCACCCAATCTGAAACGGGAGGTTGCTGTTGAGTTTTAGTGTTTTCACCACCTCCTGTTGACACCATCTGAGACCATAGGAATCCCAGGCAACAGTTGCGCTGGTCGTCTGGGTCGGGTACCCGCAGTTACCAGAGATGCATTGGTAGTTATTCACATAGCAGGAGACTGTCGTTTGTTTGCTGCGAAGTTCCACCTGTGAAGAATCATTCAATACACTCAGCCCAGTCGCCAGAGCAAAATGTTGGTATTGTACATTTCTGCAAACCTCGGATACGTTACGGTCGCACATTATTATGTAGCGACTACGTTAAACATTAAGTTTCAACAAGGTTGTGGTAAATGTGTGGTTATGTTTAAGCACAAAAACCACTCAGTTATGGCTCTGACAGGATCATGTTATAGCTCAAAATACCCGGTTAACGGGGCACTATCCCTGCAAGAAACTGAGCAATGTCTCGGTCTCTAACAGTGGTCTGAAGCTTTGCAGGAGTCTTGCCTCAGCGTCACGCCATCCAACATCCCCTCCACCTTCAAATGACCAAGTCAACTCATATACTCCAGCACTTTAGAAATGCTGATATGATGAAACATACCAATTTAACGTATTTGTGGTTTACAGAGATGCCAACATTTTCTGTTAAACTTGTAGCAGTTGACCTGCAATCTGTTGAACTCTGGAGCCAGAAAAGCCATGGAAGAGTGGGGGTTGGATATTGCATTTTACAACCAAACTGTGCATTTATCTTCATCTGGCAGAAATCATGTTATCATCATTCATCCAAAATAGATTTGATAAGAAAGCATCCTTCTTCTTATGGCAGAGTTCAGCCAGCTTTCACTGATGACACCTTATAACACTGCTTTTTTTATTAAATGAAGTTAAGATACAGAACATTTTATCTGACAACAGAAATAACACATTAATGAGATTTGCTTGACACCCAAAATGTAACTTACCCCATAAGTCCCGTCTGGATTCTGTCCTTTTGGGGTGAAGGTCTGTGAGCCGCTGAAGAACCTGTACCTGTTGGGATCATAGCCCCATGCAGTTACAGCTGAGATCATGAGCAGCAGATGCAGCAGGGTGAGAGAAGCCATCCTCCTGAGTGTGCCCTCTGCAGCGTGATCTGCATCTTAAATACTCTACCACAAGGAAATGAAACTTTTTTCTTATCATTCACATCATTTACTGGAAGTGTAAAGCATGAAGCAGAACTTGTTTCACCTGTCTGTGTATTATAGGTGACCACAATTAATATTTCTTACCTGAGTGGAGCAATTCTCTCTGTTGGTATTTAAACACAAGGCTAACTTCTGAGAAGAGGTGGAGCTGTGTTTTTAGATGCACTGCTGCCAACTGCGGGTGGAACAATGAAAACAGAAATCAAAACTTCTAAAGCATCCACTTGTGATTTAATTGGCTCTGGTTCTCCTCACACATCAATCACACAGGGACTTGCCAGGTAAGAGTCATCTGTTTTTGCTTCAAAGGTTCATTCACCATCTGAGATTGAGCGAAGGGTAATCAGACTGATGTCACATTCAGAGGTGTTGTGCTGGATAATGTAGCGTAGTGCAGAGGTTCAGGCCCAGTGAATACAAGAATAAAGTGTCAGAGGTCCACCACACTGACCAGTCCTCAATGAAAGCCTGAAGGATTTTGTTTATTTCCATGTTTTACTGTATTTCCATGACTGTCAGAGGGAAATTACAGGAACGTTTGGATAACCTGTGGTGTCTCAAGTGGGAAGCTCTTCTGAAATGTTTTGATCACATGGAGAGAACACAACACACCTTCGAGCGTGCATTTGCAGTTTCTTTGCAAAGTGGAACACAGTTTTGGTGTCACCTATTCTCCACAGTGCATTGAAACATTGCATCTGAACTATGAAGAAAAACTGTCATGGCATTTAGTGATATATTTTATCATCTCCACAGTCCTGCTTTTTTATCTTAAGCTGCTTAAGCTAAACTAGCTGCCTTCACGCTACACTGCTAAAAATCCCACTGATGTCATTGTTACGATGGTGACACTCCACCGAGTCTCTCCTTTAAAGCCAAATAGAGCTGCAACAATATGAGATTTTCAAAGTGATATAACCACCTCAGAATATATATCACACTTTCAGTGTATAGCATAATAGAAAATCATTATTATTACATTTATCAGGTAAAATAACCCTTTAAGGACCCAGAAGAAGTCAAAAGAATGCTCTGGCTGTTATAGTTTTTATTTTTGGTCAGTTTATAAAAGGATTATTCAAACAGCCATCTCCTGCAGCCATGACGGGACAGTACGGCGGCGTCACTGTGTGTTTGCAGCGTATCTTGGAGCAGCATAATGTAATGACACTGCTGCACACAGACAATGTGATAGCTTTCTGCTGAGGTTAGTTTTTATTTTAGATTCATTTTTAACAGGATCATGGAAACAAGAACCCCCGCCTGTGGGACGTGTGTTTATAGCAGGTTAAGGGACATGTTGCATTAATGTTAAAACTGTTATTACAGTAATTAACTGTCCTGCAAAACAGGATGACAAACACAAAATACACAATATAAAAAATGAATTCTCTCCAGAGAGAGTGAACAAACGTGTCCTGCATCAGGCTCTCATGGAGAGGGCTGTGGCCGAGCTTAAAACATCACCTGGCACTGGCTCTGGTAATTATCTCTGTCTGTAATAACAATAAATCAATCAACAGGAAGTATGCAGAACACTGCTGCTCGCTGTGGTAAACCACACCCAGTCCTTCTCTTCACCTGCAGGAGCCTTGCAGCTAATCGTACGGTCACGTAGTGTCCATTTGTTTGGGTGTACTTGATGGCAGGTGGCACAACATTGTTGAATGTTGATGTTATTTGGTTCACGCCCTGCATTGCTGACACATCTGAAAGGACGCAGTAATTCCCACAATCGATGCATTCCAGGGACGCACTTTATTATTTTTGTTGATGCTACATTGTAGCATGAGGGTGAAACAGGTGTTTTGGATGTTATAATCACGCTGTCGCTGATGTGTCGGTGTTTTTCATCTGCAAACCATAATCTTACCACTTTGGGTTATGTTTTTATGCTTGGTTCTGATTTGCTAGTCTGTTTTACACTGCAGTTTATAGACAGAGTCAGATTTTCTTTAATGACACAGAGAACATGACGGACACAGCACGGGTAATAAAACAACACATCTGAAGGATATACGTGTGCACAAGTGCGTGTGAAGAATGAAAAGGACAAAAATGAAAACAGATGAACAGAGATAAAATAAATATGTGATATATTCCACAGTCTGCTCATACTGTGTTAAAGACCAGCAGAGCAACAAGCAGAAGAGATAACTGGTGTATGCTTGTACATGACGATGAAAGGCCCACTTAGCAAAGACTACACTAAGTGCTTATGATGTGGTTACTAACTTTTTGGTTCAAAAGGACTTACAATACAGTACGATAAGCTGATACTGCTGTGTGAAGATAATATTCACAATCACTGTAAAGTAACCTGACACACAAATAACTTCATAACTCACTGAACAATAAACCAGTTGGGCCCACAGTTGTGTGACTGTTACAGTGTATGACAGTCCAGCGTTGCCAGGTGTACGATAATATTCGTATTTGTACGATAATTTGGCCCTCTGTATGACGTACAATCAATAATCCCAAAAAAGGCCAAATCTACAATAATTTGGCCAATATGTTAGGGTGACCATATTTTGATTCCCAAAAAAGAGGACACTCGCCCGGCCACGACATAGCCTACTTAAATGATACTCGCAGTTTACTCAAAGATGCCTCATCATTTTAATATATTTAACGTTTATATGTATGGATAGAAAATTCAGTTTTATTACAAAATAATATCTCTCAAAGACAGAAATTCAGATAGGCCTCTATAGGGGACACACACACACACTAGAGTGTGGCGATCCGAGCCCGACGGTACCCGACGGTACCCGTTATAGCTATAAATTGTATTCGGGCTCGGGTCGGATTCAGTCAGCTTTCAGTGAAAATGTAGTGTAAAAATAAATAAAATCCTATGTCTGTCCTGTTTATTGCTTGGGCACTGTTATTTACGTAACAACACCTGAACATAACACACACACACACACACACACACACACACTGGCTGTTTGTTTCTACCTCTCTCCTCTCTGGAAGCCTCGGACCTCCAGCCGCCCGCCTCCGCCTTGATTAAATGCTGAAAATAAAATAAAAGAGGGAGACAGGTTTTTCCTATTTTATCTTATTTTGTTTTATTTCTCCCTCTCCTCTCGCTGGAAGCATCAGACCTCCCGCCTCCCGCTCCCGCCTCAAACATGGAGGTCTCCCTCTCCGCTGAGTACGCCCGGCCTGTTAAATAGCCTGTAACCACTGTGTGACACAAACTCAGTGCTTTGGTCATTAAATAATGTCGGGCTCGGTTCGGGTTCGGACAGAAATATGCTGCCTGTGCCGCACTCTAACACACACACACACAAACACACAGAAAACCGGACATTATCATCAGTTTATAAAACCCCCCCGGACGCCCCGGACAGGACGTGAAAAGTGGACATGTCCGGGCAAAAGAGGACGTTTGGTCAGCCTACAATATGTGAATGTGTGGTTGTCATCAGTATGCTGGAGTTTTTTTGTGAACCCTGAAGGCATCTGTTCCCATGTGACATGTTTCCAGTCAATTAGGGATATGAGTGACGTTTGTCTCAGAACAACAAGCATGAATGGCTGAATGGTCAGCTGGGCTCGCCCCACGAGACGTAGACTAGACGAGACTAAGTGAAGCCAGATTACTCTTTATTTTCTTGTCAGTTCTCATGAATACGGTTTCTCTATGACGAGAAAGGAAACACTAGAGTGACTATAGCGTTTCCCCTACCATTACCTCGTGTCGCATTTTCCTAACCGAACCCGACCCGAGTCCGTGACAATTATAGCGGAGCCTTTGTTGCATTCAGGTGTTGTCACGTAAATAACAAATTCCAGAAACTTCAACAGGCCATAGCACAACACAGCAGCAGCATGTCAAGTGGGCCAGACCCTGGACGTCTCTCCAGGGTTGCCAGGTCTGATCCTTTTCGTGAACTCTGCTAAGTAATGGTGCTGGGAGGTAGGAAGTTTCAGACATCCAACTAGGAAAAATGCATTGAAAGGCCCGTCGAAGCTGGAGGTCCGAGTTGCAGAGTCGGGCCAGATTGAGCTACCAAGACCTCACCGCGAATCAACAACGTGACTCAACACAACAATGGCGGCGCACACAGAGATGCACATCGTGAGAGATAAAACTTCAGTGAATGGACAAGACGCTATAATTCTCTGCATGTATGTGGTTGTATTACACACTGTAATGTTAACACAACTCGTTAAGGCTATGGAAGGTAATTGGGTCTGCAGTCCTCCATGTTTGTTGTACATCGATCGTCTGGAATGCTTTGAGATGGGCTCTAGTTAACTCCAGGTCCCACCTCCCAGTGCTCGGGAATGCAGCATAAACTCTGTTTTACACATTTATTAAACCACCACAGAGTAAAACAAAAGCCTGTGAGTTAGGCTGTTGCTGCAGCGGCCTGGGTTCGACTCCAGCCTGTGGCCCTTTGCTGCGTGTCACTCCCTCTCTCTCTCCCTCTTTCATGCTTGACTGTCCTATCATTATCATCATTATTATTGAGGCCACAGTGTTGCCTTTTAATGGGATACTTTTTAATATTCTTCGAGGGCAGAGGCAGGCGGCACACAATTGATTTTGTTGTTTTATGAGTAGAACATCTGAGTTAGCAGAGACAGTTGATGTTATCTCTGACTGAGGCTGCAGGGTTTGTCGAGCCAGCTCAGGTAAAGAGCGCCCGGCTCTGTTGAGCTGGCTTCATGTTAAGGCCCTCAGGACTCTGATTACTGGTGATCTGTTGTGTTACAGCTGTCATGTGCAGGGCTGCTGCTGAGCCAACTCCAGCGTGGGGTGCTTTGTTAGTCATCGCCTCAGTGTGTGGAATGTATTATTGGTTCAAGTCAGGAAAAAGTTTCACGTTGCCACTCCTTGTCTTTGCACCTGCAGGTTTACAGTAAACAGGTCACCTCTATCTGTGATGTGCCAACATTCTCAAGGCTACAAAGCTTCTTTAAACACACCAACAAGACAAAGAAACAAAACAAGAACAGGACATGCAACCTTAAGACCGTAAAAGGACATTGCGCAACATTTTTATCCCTTTGAAACCTGGAGTGACATCACTTATCTTGTGCTGCTCTTTCTTAAGTATTCAAACCCCTGAACGTGGAGCAAACTGGTGCAATATCTTTCAAAAACATGGAGGAAAGTGGGGGAGCAGTTTTTCTTAAGGGATCAAGTCCACATCGGGCCAGCTCCTCCTTTAAGGGTCTGGAGGCGACCCAACGCTGGACAGAGCAGTGGAAACAAAGAAACACAACCTGTTGGCGCTGCTTTGCTGCCAGCAGACGTGGGGACCTTCCCACTGGCTTTATTATTTTTAATTATCATTGTAATAAGTAAATGTAGGATTAGTTTTAATAGACTTAATTTCCCTTCATCATAATTATTATAATTGCTATTGTTTCTATTTATTCTTTCTCCCCTGTCCTTTCACCTGTCAAACCTGTAAAGCCACGCAGACACAAACACACACATACGCACACACACAACTTTGTCCCTTTATCACCTGACAGTGATTAATTACCTGGCCTGTCTTCACCTCTGTTTTCACTCTTTGTGTTGTTTTGTTCGAATGCAATGAACAAAAAAACATGGCAAAAAAAAGGCAATAAGCAACTTGGTGAGAAATGGTCCACAAATTGCAACAAAAAATAATGGATTAGAAAATTATTCTTAAAAAGCTAGGGAAAAACTATATCTATAATTATAATTATCATATAATTATGTTACAGAATTATTGTATTTTTTAAGCTCTTTTACAGGTCATTCCCTTGTTTGTTTGTTTTTAACTTTCTTTTCTGTTTTTTTTTTTTTATTAATTTTCTTGTTATTAATTTTCTCTTGTGATTTCTTCTCTTCACGTGTTCCTGAAAGAAACCAAGCCAACTTGCTCAGGTTTCAAAGGGTTAAATGGGGAACTAGAAGCAGTAGCGACAAACAAGCAGGACAAACAAATAGAAGCAGCAAAAAAGAGTTTAGTGTTTACGTGTGTGTGTGTGTGTGTGTGTGTGTGTGTGTGTGTGTGTGTGTGTGCTAATCATCTGTTGTTCTAACTGGTTACTGACAGATCTACAAGTGTTTAGTTCTCTGGTGTGAAATGGAATTACGTTCCACTCTGGTGCTGCTTTGCAAATATTGAGGAGCCTTTAATAAACTGCATGTTTCAACTCAGTCTTCATCAGGGCACATACAGTATATCACCATATATGAACTCCATGCATTAATGACGCAGATGAGACAAAAGAAATGTTCACAATCAGCTTTTAATTCTATCCATTTGATCCATGACCCGCTTTCTATTTAATCAGTAAGGTGATTAGCTGATGCTGATTAGTGCCCATTGAAACCCTGCAGTCCAGTGACTGCAATAAAAAGCAATCTTCCTTCATCCACACTCCGAGTACTTCATGATCGCAGCAGGTGCAGGTCAAACAAAATGAAGGAAACCGACCTGTTGGAGGTCTGAGATGTGAAAGTCTAAAATACAAGAAGACATAAAGGATGAATGAGATTTTAGCTGTGGAGCTCTCCCGCCTCCTGAATGATTTGATTGGATGAAATTCAGTTCCCGGCCTCAGTACGTCTCATTGCTCGGCAACAGTTGGTATTTAGCTCTGGACCTCCTCGAGCGGTAGACCACGCCTCCACACGCCAGGAGGCAGGCAGCAAAGAGCGCAAGGTTCACGCTCAGATTCAGACTCGGGACTGACACTGAAAGAGAAACACAAAGAAATGAGTCAGACTGGACGGAGATTCAAATACTGACCAGTCACACATCTGTATCCAGCTGTGAAGATTGGTCTAAACATTTGGGCGGGCACATATGAAAAGGGGGATTTGGGGGTCCAGATGGCAACGCTGTCTCCTCTTACCACTGTCGGCACTCTCTGCTAGCCTCACCTAATTTTACCATCCTGCTCTCGTCCACTAAAATGACATCTGGTTTGTCGTCTATCACATGGAACGTGGAGGGTGGCTGTTGGGTTGTTCAGCACTTCATTTTTTTATAGCACATATTTGGATGTATTAAACCAGTTTGTTGGCTTCCCACTTGAGCTAACATTAGTTAGCTGCTTAGAACGTGACGTGCATATGAATATTAATGTTTAAGCTTTGGTCAGTATGGAGATGCTACACATCATTAGCTCAGTTAGATTCTCCACGATTTAATCGTTCAGTTTATTTTATTGGAACCATTAACACCAGAGAAAAATTCATTCAGATTCACCAGCATGAGGCAAAAGCTGTCACAAAGTCAGAATATGTGGCCATTGCTTGATTACCCTGTAAGTTATTCATATTCCTTCAGTCTGTAAGGGTCCTCAGATCAAAAGAATCAAAAGGGTTTTTAATAAAAATGAATCCAAGTTGTGAGGATTGTTTTAACAGGATAAAGTGGGGATGTGTCTGTATGCCGGGGGCCATGATCTCTGAGTGCCGCAACTCTCTGTCTGTGATGCTGCGTCTGTCGGAGTTACATCAAATAAATGATTAATAATTTTTATCTGAAGCCTAGTTTTTATACAAGTAATATTCGTACTGGTTTAAATAAACAGTTTGACCATATTTCCTGATCTTTGCTGAGCAACAGTTTAATGTGAAAGGAATTAAAGGCCTGTCCCAAATATAGGCCTGTTGAGTTTGTTGATTCAAGTAAATAACAGCCCGGGCTGACTGAAGTTTTAAGGTATGTGTGTGTTGTTAAACACATTGGTGTGTCATGGGTTGGGAGAGAGTTGCTGCCCCGAGCGAAGGAGTTCAGGTATCTGTGGGTTTCGTTCACCTGTGAGGGTAAAATGGAGCATGAGATAGTGTGCATGTGCAGTGATGATGGCACTGAAGGGCACATGAAGAGGGAGCTGAATGAGAGGGCAAAGCTCTCGACCGACAGAACGAGATTGTAGAGCCTAGAGGTGGGCTGAAGAGCTCAGACATCTGGAGGGAGCTCGGAGTAGAGCCGCTGCTCCTTCACGTCAGAAGGGGTCAGTTGATGTGGTTCAGACATCTGATCAGGATCCTCCTGCGCCTCCTGTTGGAAGTGTTCTGGGTATGTCCAGCTGGTAGGAGGCCCCGGGGCAGACCCAGAACACACTGGAGGGATTACATATTTCATCTGGTCTGGGAACACCTCGGGGTCCTCCAGGAGGAGCTGGAAAGTGTTGCTGGGGAGAGGGACGCCTGGGTGCTTTGCTCAGCCTGCTGCCCCTGAGACCCGGTCTCAGGTAAACAGATATGGATGACTGGTGCGTCACGTTCGGTGTCATGAACCACCGGGGTTAGTAAACAGCAGAAGTGAATTCAGTCTCTCTTTCAACCTTGGTGCTGAATAATTTGGAACGATTTTCAAGCACTGCTCAGGCAGAGATGGATGGAATATGTGGCAGTGCGTCATTGCATCACACCTGAACAGAGGCATAAATTAGTGCATCCATCCAGGCGTCACATTATCATCACTACAAGCTGGAGGGAATAAATGTCTGTGACTACTGCAGAGTCATTTGTCCCTGGAGTGACTGCTGGCTGTAACCTTTGCATTAAATACAAAAGCCAAATGATACTGGGTGCTAACATACATACTGAGTGTATGAGCACACTCACCTTGGCTGTCAGACGTTTTCACCAGGTGCAAAGGTCCCTGGGAAATGGAGTGTCTAGAAGTCTGGCCTGCAACTTCTCTTTTGCTGCGATGGTTCCCTGAGTCGGATCTGGTGCATCCCTGAGAGCACCGGGTGCTGGGAACGCCAGTCTCACACAGGATGACCGAACATGTGATGTACACCTGCAGACACGTGGAGGTAAAGTCACTCAGAGCGTTTACATGACATGAGAGAAAATGGATTTCTTGTGTCAGCCTGACTAAAACCAGACTTTTAAAATCCAAGGAATCATGTTAGTCCAACTGAAATCGTACTAAAGTGAATTTCTCAGAGTCGAACTAAAGGCCTTCGCACACTGAATGTGTTTTTTTTTCATCCAGAATTGTTGCACGTCTAAAAATAAATATGACCTCACATTGTGTCAATCATGTTCTCACACTCAGTCCAAAACTTTTGTCTGTCATTAAAATTTTTGGAACAGGTTCGACTTCCTGTATCTTTCACATCCATCAGAGCCTTTAGAGATGTTTGACCAAGAATCAGTGAAGACAATATGAGGCGGGGCGCACAGAATCAATTCATAACTCAGCTCACTGTCAGCAGGTCAGATAGTAATATTCAGGTGGATGATGATGAAGAGGAGGGTGTGGACAGCTCCACCCCCTCATGCAGCTGTGGTGCCAAATGAAAGACACGGAGGAAGTGATATCAGTCAGATAGGGAACTCCATTGGAGAGAGGCAGAGGAGGAAATGTGTCTTTACATTTTGTCATGTGTTGCAAATTTTCACAATGAAAAGAACAATAAAAAGCATCAGAATCAGTGTGTAAGGTGTCTGTGTGCAACAGTTTGTTTCAGATAACGGATTAAAAAATGCATCTGAAAAAAACTGACTCAATGTGCAAAGGCCTTAACACACCCAGATCATGTGACTCCTGCATGTATACAGTCAGTCAGATCCAAACTGGCCGAGGCGCTCTGAGCATGCTCCACAGTTTCCGCCCCGGGCTTTGACCCGGAAGTCCAATAGCATTAAATGTGTAAGAGAAGAAGAAGCCGGTAACAACATGGAGAAATCTACATCCAGAGCCGTGACTTTTTGGACGGACCAAATGTACAGAGCTGTAAAGTTGTCCACCATGGTAGCAGTTAGCTGCTAGCTAACCGTAGCTAACTTGTTTGTCCATTGTTTGGTCTGTGACGTAATAGGTCAACAGGAAAAAGGTCCAATACTAACAAGCTGAAAGGGGGCATATCTCCACCTATCGTAGAGGAGTCGCACATACTTGGCTCAATAAATGGATTCCCCTCCCGTGCTTGTATACTGGGACAAGGACAGTAGGCCAGTTAGATGTCCTCGTCCAGCTGGGACTGTGGCTACACTTCACTGTTACCATGGATATGGACTTCACCACATTACAAACGCACACTGTGTTAATTACGAGGTAATAATTAAAACTCATGGCTGAAACATTAAAAACTTCATGACCTTACCTCGGCATAAGCACCAATGAATTCAAAAGCCTCCATTCCAAATCTGAACTGAAGGTTTGAGCCGGGGTAAATCTGCACTGTGTTGTCCTTTACACACCTGTGACCAGATAATATTTATCATAGTTATTTAAGGAATTGATATGAGACAAACTGGATGTGTTGTCATTGTGCACATGTACCCATTTTGGATGATGGTGAAGCTGATGCGAGAGTTTGGGTTGTCGTACGGAGTCGCCCTGCAGGACTCCACAAACAGCTCTGTGTTGGGGATGGAGGTGGTCGCCTCGATCTGCATGAACATCATCTGTTTGAGGTTCACCTCCACTGGGTAAGTGCTGGCATTGACTTGTTGTCTGAAGCGCTGGCTCTCGAAGAATTCAAACTGGAAGGTGAAAGCACCAAAGCCCCTCTCTGTGAAGGCATATGGGTTCTTGTGGGTGAATCCCAGCGTCAGGTTGGTTCGCTTCGGAAAGACACAGGAAAAGATGATCTCCACATCGTGTTGCCTGGAGATTGTAGCGTTCGGGTCGGCGGACGTGATCTCGTTCTTGAAGATGAGGTTATCTCCTTCCTCCTGAAAGTGAAAAAGTTGGAAGTTGTGTGCAAATGGTGCCAGATGGGGGCGTTATAATTAAGGCCCAAAAAAGCAATTTTGTAAAGGCCATGCCGCTCACGTGTCAAGTCTGATTGACTTGAAATTCAACAAACAATTCAAACTCAATGTGCTCTACAAAAAAGGGTCCACTAAGGTCCGCCTGACTGGATTTTCTGCCATTTCTATTTTTATTTTTCACCTCATGAACCCTACATCTGGTTTGTACCCATTTTTCTATGAATCTTTATTGGACCGAGCTTATCAAAGGTTATCAAGAGCTTGTTGATATCTCACTGCATTTAAAAGATATCAACCAAATAAATTCAAAGGGGGCGTGGCTCAGCATATGAACAGACCTGACTCCGTACCCATTGAGCCAATCATCACGAAACTCATGACAAATGTTCACATAAGTGCCCAAAACATATCCTGAAAAAAACTGCACAAATAACACAAATAAGACTATAAACCAGATCCAAAATTTGTCCATAAATTAATGACAGTTTGTCCAAACATCTCCAAACTCAAAGGATATCTTTAATAAAGCTGTCGAAACATGTCCCCGATTAATTAATTTGCAATTAATCAATAAGGGGCGAAGGCATCGTCAAAGACGACCAAGACCAGACTAGAATTTAATTGTAAATTAATGAGCGTGTGGTCGTCACAAAACCTGCTGGTTATTTTCAAAGCAGCAGTCAAAAGTCCTGTTCCTTTACAGTTTTCATTTTTTTACCAGTCCACACTGGCCTGAGCTCCAGAATCACCAGTTGTTGCATGATTCTTTACATATGTTTACATGTTAGTAGTGATTTTAGTGGTCGATTCTGTACACGTGACATCTTTTCCTGAAGCTCCATGAGGCAAACTTTCAGCAAATATTTGCTGTCAAATGAAAACCTTTGACCTTTCTCACAAGATATTGTCACTTTATTTTCATAACTTAATTCTCTTCTTAATTATCATTTTTTCGTTCATAATTGTGGCCCAAAAATCATGCACCAAATATGATTTGAAAGCAGGTTTTTTTCTTAGTTGCCATCTTAAATACGCACTTACTTTTGGACACAAGAATGCTGAACATACTTCAAATTAAAGACCATTTATACTCTTTCATATATGACAATTTTAACCTGTCAAAAATACAGATATTTTGGTTGTTAATAAATGAATCAAATCAATAATATGTCATGCATATAAACTCAGTCCATGAACTGAGACTGTCTTGACAATAAAACAGCTGATCAGAAGTAAACCCTTTGTCTCTCTCTCTCTCTCTCTCTCTCTCTGTCTCATTGTGTCATACGGATTACTGTTAATTTATCATGCTGATCTGTTCTGTACGACATCTATTGCACGTCTGTCCGTCCTGGAAGAGGGATCCCTCCTCAGTTGCTCTTCCTGAGGTTTCTACTGTTTTTTCCCCCGTTAAAGGGTTTTTTGGGGAGTTTTTCCTGATCAGCTGTGAGGGTCATAAGGACAGAGGGATGTCGTATGCTGTAAAGCCCTGTGAGGCAAATTGTGATTTGTGATATTGGGCTTTATAAATATAAATTAATTGAATTAAACTGAGTTGATCTTGTGTTACAGGTGAGCATGTTGTACCTCCAGTATGGTCCCACAGGTGTTGAGTGATATGATTGCGACCAGGTGGGTTCTGTTGGAGTATCTTCTGAGGCTGCAGGCGGCGTCACTGAAGTCCCTCAGGTGTAAGCTCCTCTCGTTGCGTCTGATGAGGTAGGACTTCTCCACCTCCACCGTCATTGAGGTCTCGTTGCAGTGGACGATGGTATCTAAGAAATGCAACATTAACTTCAGAACGACCAGGAGCATCAGAACATCAGCTGCTGGTGTTCGGTCAGTCTGAGATGAAGGTTAATTACAACACTGATTGTTGGTTTCTAGTTCACTCTGGGCGGTGGAGTTAATGGATGTGAGACTCGCGCTATAAGCCGTGAAGCTGATGTAGCTTTACAACAGTTGATCACATTGTGTCTGACAATCAATCACATCTACAGAACAAACTGGTTCATATGTCCATCCCAAAACACTGCAGAGAATATTTGGGCCAAAGAGTCACAGGAAATTAATCAGACTCATATTTCTTCCACTTGCACCACAACCTTCTCAGAAGGAAAGAAAAAAGACCCCAACGGACCCTGAGTTTCACCTCGAGAGAGCGGTGTTTGCGTTCCATAAAACTGTAAAGACAGCGGGGCTAAACCACGTGTGAGGAAAGAAAAGTTTAATTCGCTGTGCTGTATCGACGTGGTGCTTTTATTTTGAAAGAGACTGTATGCAAACTGTACATTTCCTAGGCTGAAGTTGACACAGCATCCCAGAACGTCAACAACCAACACACCCAGGTAGAGCTGTCCCAAACGATTATTCTTCTAACAATTTTTTTTTAGATTAATCGACTAATTTAAAGATTCATTTTCCGATTAGTTCAACGATTATCTTTTCAATTATTATTATTTGACCGCTGTATTTATTTGTTTTATATGCACACACTTGCACTTTGAGATAGGCCAGTGCAATAAAGTAAATCTTATCTTAATTATCCATTATTTTTCCATTATTTGATTAATGAGACAATTTAAACAATATGAATACCAAAACATTTCTTTTTAACATTAACGTTTATTGAAACATCAGTGTTTCCCCTACCATTATATTATAATTATTTCATTTTAATTGTACTATAATTGTATTTTCTATATAGCACCAGATCACAACAGAAGTCATTTAAGGTTCCCTTTCCTATAGAACAGGTCTATACCTTCTCTTTTTATTAAACAAACTCACACACAGGTGAGCTGCTGCATTTTCCGACTCGAGTGAGACAATTATAACCGAGCCCGGCCCAAACCCGCAGCATGGCACTGTGCACACAGTCACGGAGCCCGCGTTGCGCTCAGGCGTTGTCACGTAAATAATTCGCATCGACGTATTTATGCAGTCGATGATGCTGACGATGTCGACGATGATGACACGTCGCCCCAGCCCTACACCCAGGGTACCATGGATGTTATATGTGGAAAGTCCATGACCAAACATGGACATGTGAGGAGGTCGCAGTGAGAATATGTAGATAAGGTTGCTTAGCAACCTCAGACGCAACCTGCCACCATAAGATGGCACAAAAAAAGGCACGAGAGTAGCTCCCAGAGCCTGACCTCACATTTTTGCAGCTGGTTAAAGATGAAGCATGTGTACAACCTCTAATCTCCAGGGCTGGTACCTGCGGTTATTCCACAGGCTAGTTAATAACATGTCGGGCAGGAAATCCAAAGTGTGGGATCATTTTGAGAAGGTGAAGGACGAACCCAAGGTGATATGTAAACTCATCTTCATTGGTCGACTACAAACATGACGTATCATCTGAAACATGGAAGTAGCTACATGCCCATTAGCCCACAGCGTCATTAACAGGCGGCTCGCTCAGTGTGTGACGTGCACTTGGAGATAAAATATAGGCCTATATTAATGAAGGTTCATTAGTACGGTTTGTATTTCTCTGTAATGTAGCACAGTGTTAACAATGTTACTGATACTATTCTTTCTCACACCTTCAACTCAAACCACCAAAATATATCATTTCATCATTACATTCATATCAGAAACATGCAGGAGACTAGTCCACTGAAGGACCCTGATGAGGACTGCTGGTCCACCGATGGACCCTGATGAGGACTGCTGGTCCACCGATGGACCCTGATGAGGACTGTTGGTCAATAAGGAATATTCGTAGAAAACACTCCACTAACCATGGTGTCCAACATCGGCCGTCACACAGCGCAGCTCTGACTGATAGACTCTGTTGTGTCTGAAACACAATGAAAAGAACAAAGACCAATTTTACAGACAAACTGAAGAAAAGGTTCCTTAGATATAAAGAATATAATAATTATCAAAAGCAACAATAAACTGGTCAACACAGCACAGTATCAGATTATTTAAAGCTCATATGTTGATATTTAATCTGAGAACTTAATAAAAGCACATCAGGGGGAAATGAAGTGGTTTTATGAATGATGGAAAGTTTACGTGTGAGCTCACCGATCTCTCGCCTCAAAATAAAAGCAAAAGGAAAAATGATCATTCACTTCATTTTCAGTGGGAGTCCATTTAATGGTGAATTCTTCTGTGGAGGTCCGCTCCTTTGAGGTGCCCGCAGGTCCACTGACAATGAGGCCGTAGATGCTACAAGAGGAACACCAGCGTTTTCAGGAACTTTATTCCATTAAAAGCAAAAGACAGAATCATTTTGAAACTAATGGGACAGCAGTCTTCACTCTGTAACAACACACTGTAGATAGAAACACATCAGGCTGTGACAGGAGCTTCCTCACCTGGTGTACTTTGCAGTGGCTTTGACTCGGATTTCAAGAGTGTGGTTGACAAATGCCGGCAGATTGACTCCGTGACGTGGAGTTGGTGCCAGAAAAATGGGGAAGTAATCACCATCGAGACATGAAGGGGCGTGGTGTGTATCGACTGGTGGAGGAAAAAAAGGAGGAGACTGTGAATGCACGCTGAGAAAAGTTAGTGAAACATAATCAATCCTGCCGACAAGAAATCAAACAGCTCGAACCATTAACTGAAAACTGTAGAGGAAGTTTGCTCAGTGGAGCAATCGACGGACGGAAGAGCCTGGTGGTGGTCCTCAGGGCGGAGGTTGTAGGCTGGGCTGTGGTTGTTGTTGTTGTTGTTGCTGCATCAGTTGTTGTTGTCGTTGTTGTTGCTGCATCAGTTGTTGTTGTTGGTGCAGCTGTGGTTGTTGTCGTTGTTGTTGCTGCATCAGTTGTTGTTGTTGCCACTATTATTGTTGTATCAGTCGTTGTAGTTGTTGCATCACTTGTTGTTGCAGCTCTGGTTGTTGTCGCTGGGGTTGTTGTTTCAGTTGTTGTTGCAGCTCTGGTTGTTGCATCTGTCGTTGTTGCCGCTGTGGTTGTTGCATCAGTTGTTGTTGCGGTTGTTGCTTCAGTTGTTGTTGCAGCTCTGGTTGTTCTCGCTGTGGTTGTTGCATCTGTAGTTGTTGTTGCAGCTCTGGTTGTTGCAGTTGTTGCATCAGTTGTTGTTGCAGCTCTGGTTGTTGCTGCTGTTGTTGTTGCATCAGTTGTTGTTGCAGCTCTGGTTGTTGCTGCTGTTGTTGTTGCATCAGTTGTTGATGCAGCTCTGGTTGTTGCATCAGTTGTTGTTGCAGCTCTGGTTGTTGTCGCTGTGGTTGTTGCATCAGTTGTTGTTGCAGCTTTGGTTGTTGCTACTGTTGTTGTTGCATCAGTTGTTGTTGTTGTTGCATCAGTTGTTGTTGCAGCTCTGGTTGTTGTTGCTGTTGTTGCATCAGTTGTTGTTGCAGCTCTGGTTGTTGTCGCTGTTGTTGTTGCATCAGTTGTTGTTGCAGCTCTGGTTGTTGCATCAGTTGTTGTTGCAGCTCTGGTTGTTGTCGCTGTGGTTGTTGCATCAGTTGTTGTTGCAGCTTTGGTTGTTGCTACTGTTGTTGTTGCATCAGTTGTTGTTGTTGCATCAGTTGTTGTTGCAGCTCTGGTTGTTGTTGCTGTGGTTGTTGTTACAGTTGACGTGCCGCTCGAAGGCAGCGAGGGCAGAGTCGTGTTGGTTGTGACATCACGTCTGCGCCGTCCTGCAAAGGGACTTTTGGATGTGTAGGATCCGTCTGAGTAGGAGACAGTGATGTGGTTTTGGGGGAAGTCCTCCACTATGAGTTCAAACGAACTGGTTCCAGCGTGACGAGTGTAAGAATATGACAGGGTGCAGGAGTCCTGGAGACAAAATAAGGACCATTATCTCTGACACACACACGGCTGTCACGGCTAAAGAATCTCTGGCTGAACTCGACAGTGCTGTAAAGTCTGTGTCTTTGAAAGAAGTTTCTCAAATGGCCCGAGACTGACTGATCACAGACTCTCTGGAGAAACACACTAAACACTCCGTCCAGTCGATTATCTTAAAATACCAGAACACAGTTGTGATCTGACGGTCCATAAGAACTGAATTTATTTATGTTCTGTGTCATGTTACTTTCATGCTGCCCACATCCTGTTCCCCAGACAGAGTCAGCTTTACCTTCGTCAGCTCATGTGACGCTCTCACTGATACTTGTTTACAGCAGATTTCTCACCTGGTCTAAGGAGAAACCGTCAGGTTGGTAGCACAAACTACACTCAGATGCCGCAGATGTTCCAAACCTGCACCTGACCTGGTCGCCATCATGATCAAACACCGGCAGTCTGTATCTCCTCGCACAGTTCTGGGTTATCCTGTGAGGAAGAAGCTGAATCAGGCATTACAACAGAACATGTTGGAATGCAGTTATATCATTGTGTGCATCAAACATACATGGATGTATAACAGAACTGGACGCAGCACGACCACTCAGCCTTGCTTCCATTTTTTCCCAGTGGTCACTTGGTATTGCATCAAAAAAAAAAATCCCCTGCAGCCCAAAAAGAATTTTCCCCTCTGAGCAGAACTGTGAAAGGGACGTCTGTAAAACTGTGGACAGGACACCTCTGTGTACGAGCACGATGATACGACTGATATATCACTACTCACTATCTAGGGAGCTGTACGTAGAGGACTGAACAGTGAGCTCATCTGTGACATGGACAAACACTTTCAGCCTCTACTCAGGTCATTTTCTCTGCGCCATTAATTCAACATCGCTGTCACACAATTAAAACATGTCATATCAACGTCAGCTGGTGAATCACCCATAACAAATACTCCCACTACCACCCCAGCCCAGGTCTGGCTCATCAAGGTCTTCTTGAACCGATCTTAGTCTGGCCCCTCTCCTGAGACCGCTTTGCCTTGGGAGGTCCTGCCAGGAGCTATTAACCCTGGACAACGCAGCTCCCAGGACCACAGGGACACGCAAACCCCTCCACCATGTTAAGGTGGTGGCATATATTCTGGGAGAATCGCCACCACCTCAGTTGAGGTGGTTCAACATCTGATCAGATCCACCTGCGCACCTCCTGTTAGAGGTGTTACAGACACGTCCCACTGGTAGGAGGCCCCGGGGCAGACCCAGAATTCAGATTCAGATTCAGATTCAGATTCAGATTCAGAATACTTTATTAATCCCCGAGAGGAAATTGTTTTTGTTCCAATGCTCCGTGCAAAGTAGAAATAGAAATACAGCATGAATGGAAACAAGAGATAAAGATGAAGATATAAATAAAATGCTAAAATAGACAATGAAATAATTAAAATAAAATATTAAAGTAGACATTAAAATAAATTAAAATAAAATAAAATATTAAAGTAGACAATAAAATAAAATAAATAATAAAATAGTAAAGTAGACAATCTGAAATATATACAATATAGCGTTATAAATGAAATAAGAATGAGTAATTATATCGTGTGTTTTGTTTTATAGATAGCCAAATGAGTCCGATCATCAGAGGAAGGAGTTGTACAGTTTAATGGCCACAGGTAAGAATGACTTCCTGTGGCGCTCAGTGGTGCTGAGAACACACTGGAGGGATTATATATCTCATCTATCTGTATCTCACCGGTTTTAAAATGGCTGCATTGGCTCCCCGTGTGTTTCAGGATCTATTTTAAGGTTCTTTTATTAGTTTTTAAATGTCTTAACGGTCTTGGGCCATCTTATTTATCTGACCTGCTTTTATCATATCAACCTCCGTGGATCCTGAGGTCCTCCGGCACCGGCCTTTTAATCATTCCAAGAGTTACAACAAAATAAACCCACGGGGAGGCTGCATTCAGCCATTATGGCCCTCACTTATGGAACAGCTTGCTGGAGAGCATCAGGACTGCAGAGACTGTTGATGTTTTTAAAAGGAGGCTCAAGACTCACCTTTTTAATTTGACTTTTAACTCTGTTATATGTTATTTTAATCTCTCTGCCTTTAAATGATTTATTTTTAAATCTTTATGCATTATACTATTTTTAAATTTCTAAATCTTCAGTTTTTAATCTTTAAATCTTTAATTTTTCTAAATCCTTAATTTTTTATGCATTTTATCATTATTTTATCTCATACTTGTTTTAACCTCTCCTATTGCCGTTTAGTCTTTTAGTTTTTAGCTCCAGTGTGTGGCTGTAGGCTGTGACAGCTCTCAGTGTGGATGAGCTCCCCATAGGTGGTTATTTCCTCACCTGGTTCCTCAGTGCCCAGCCATGTTACTATATTGACCGGTGTGTGTGTGTGTGTGTGTGTGTGTGTGTGTGTGTGTGTGTGTGTGTGTGTGTGTGTTTATATGTGGGGGTGGGAGGGGTGGGTTTTCAATATTTGTAGTATTTTTGTTGTATGTTTTTATTTTGTGAAGCACTTTGTGTCCTTTGTGTTGCATTTTTAATGTATGAAAATAAAGTTTGATTTGATTTGATTTGATCTGGAAACACCTCAGGATCCTCCAGGAGGAGCTGGCAAGTGTTGCTGGGGAGAGGGACGTCTGGGGTGCTTTGCTTGGCCTGCTGCCCCCGAGACCTGGCCCTGGTTAAGCGGATGGATGGATGGATGGATGGATGGATGGATGGATGGATGGATGGTTGTACACTACTTTAGAAGGTACACTGTGGGAGTCCATGAGATGGGGTATAATAATTCCCACTACACATTGTACATCACGACAAAATGGTGACCTCACTATGCAGCAGTACCAGGAAGAGGAGAGAGCAGCTGTCTGCTAAAGCCCACATTCAGAACCAGTCACGTCCGTACTTTAGGCCAGAAAATAGATCTGCTAGCAATATATGCAGTTTTAAACACCACTTTGTCTGTTTATTAATTGCTTTTAACTCGTTCCGAATTGCTTCTGAACCGTCCGTGCTCCGTGCAGAGCTTTGTCTGGACTCCGGACATCTCTCTCTCTCTCCCCCAGCCCCTCCCCTGGGAGAGAGTCTAGTGGTCTCCTATGAGCCCAGCCTTCGAGACGTGCAACGCTCCGTTAAATGTCATTCAGCTCATCAAAAAATATCCCAATTAAAATCAGTAGCATAATAAGCAGATATGTTCCATGTTAAAGTCCATTCTCACTGAGGGCGAATATCCGCGCGGATTATTCTCGCGGAAAAATATAAAAGTTGATTTCATGGGTTCTTATGGAAGTTTGCACACCAGGGCAGAACTTGTTTCTGACAACACTGAGAACAGCTTGAACAAGCTGAGTGCGAGCTAACCATCAGGGATTTCACTCTCAGCAGTACGTGACTGCGCATGCGCGTCTACTTCTGAAACCCAGTGGTTGGGGTGCATTTGATTTTTTGTACTGGGACGTTTGATTTTTCCACAACTGGACCACGGACGTCAAAAAACGCTGTTTGCACCAGGACAGGACAAACAATAAATGAAACCAACGAAACTCCACACGTTCTTGAGGTCAGCTCAAATGCTGTCAGCTGATTTAAATAGTAAATATTCAAATAGTTTATTGAGTTTGTGGCAGGTGTTGATCAATGTTTAGGTAAAACAAATATTTTAACAAAAACAAATATTTTACTCTACACGTTGTGAAGTGTTTCTAACTTCTTTCTACTCCGTACAGGTACAGTAAAATACTGACATGCTTATATCTGTTTGTTTGGTTTTTGACTTGGCTTTTTAAAAATGCATGAAGCAAGGAGAGCTGAACGATATGAAGCAATGAAGGTTTTGGTAATAGTACCATAGTACCATACATATCAAATTTGTTTTACATTAGCCGTGTAATGACTGGATTCACTGACATGACTCTGTCCTCTTCAGGGTGTTTTACTTTCATTAGTCATTCATCTTATATGTAATACTTGATCTCTGTGTGCTCCCCCACCCTGGGTTTGAACCCTGTTGCTGTGAGACGACAATGCTAACCACCACACCACCAAAACTATACTGGTATTATTGTGATGGAGATGACATGGCACATCTCTGCTTGGAGCGACACTGTGAGTAGCAAAACTCAGATTTAAGGTGTCACTTTGAAAACAGCTCAGAAGACAGATGCACGTCATTGGTCCTTACCGGAGAGGAGGAGTACTGGTTATGGTGGGAGATCTGTTAGATTCACCAGTATCAGATCGGGTTCCCAGGTCAAAATGAGCCACCATACTCCAACGAGCTCGTGCAGAGTAAGTGTTTGAAATCCAGTATCCCTGACCATAGTACCTACCAACGCTGGTGGGGTACCTGTTGGAAAAACATTTTGAAGGTGATGTTAGCGCTACACAAAACTAATTCTAATGTGTGTGTGTGTGTGTGTGTGTGTGTGTGTGTGTGTGACATTTATATCTCACCGAATCTCAAAGGGCTGGTTACCATAGATATTCCGCTGCGTCACTACCTCACGATGGCACCAGGTGTAGCCGTAGGAGTTTTGAGAAATGGTGGTAATGCTGCTGTGGGTTTGAGTACCACAGTTCCCACTGTGACATCCGAAGTTATTCTGGGTGCAGTAATAATTGGTCTGTTTGTTGCGAAGCTCCACCTGTACACAAGTCAGACAGAAAACACCTGTATACTTAATTAAAATCAGAGTACATTCATTTCTATTTACAGTCCTGATGCATCATGGAGCTCTTCAACTTGTCATTGTTGTCGTTTCCAGTTGATGGAGCTATGGCAGCCGTTTTAAACTGCAGAAGAAATTGATACAGATCTTGTTTGTCATGTTACGATCTGTAACAGAGTAAAAATGCATATTTTCCCAAAGGTCAGAGTATCTCTTTAGTACCGGCTAGGGTTGTCAACGGTTCACCGTCATACCGCTTAACAGCTGAGAATATTTTTGACCAGCTACTCTTCAGTTTCCTGCGCTGCACGTCTGGATCTGACCTGCAGAAACACAGTCCCCTCTGCCCAACCTTCGGTCTCCACTGATTAGCCAGCTGCTCTGCACTGTGCGCCAACGGGGTCAGATGGGAGCTAACTAGCAGGGCCGATGATTCTGTGATTAACTTTACTGCAAATAACACCACCCTGTTGTGCCCACCCTCCTTCCCAGGTCACCCCTGTGGGTAAGCAACTCAATTTTGAGCTGAAAAACCCCCTTCAGCGTTGTTAATGTCATTGTTAGCTCTGTTAGCACCGTCAGCGCAGCTAGTGGTGCTAACAGAGCTAACAATGTTAAGGCCCTGATTGCACAGAAAGCATTTTGCAGGATGTGAAACACTGCCTTTTTTTATTGAATACTATCAGTAAAAAACGCTTGCTGCACCTTTTTATTGTTGCCAGGCAACCACCCCCATCACCTCGTCACCCTAACCTCCCTGTGTAATCAGTCTATCCTTTATTTTATTGTGTGTATCCTGCAGTAATCAGTGTGTAGCTGCTGCCATGTTGAGGCAGAGGGTGCTGTCTGTAGCTCTGGTTGAGGGTGAGAGGCTGTCAGCAGATAAACAGAGATCTGTGTGGGTACATGAGACCCTAAAAAAGAGGCTGGATCATGGGGAGTACCACCAGTTGGTCCAGGAGCTTCTCCTCCATCATGGACGTTTACAGTACTGCACTTATCTGCTGTTTTCTATTCAGATGGTGCTAACTGTGCTTTGTAAAGTCGTATAGCTCTTAGTTCTAGTTCTCCTCCATTGTTTACCAACTGTACACTTGTTGTCATGACCACCACAGAAGCCCCGCCTCTCACATCATCCCATTGGACAATGGGGAAAAAGCAGAGATGATGTGGGGCGCTCTTATGCTCTGAGTTGAAGTTATTTCAGGGTGCTCCATTAGTTTTTATTGTCTCTCTTGGATGACACACACTTTTAGTGATGACTTTGAGAATATAGATTCATTTGGAGCGGATTATGTGAAGGTCATATATTCTAATCCTCACTTCCTGTGGGCTACAGCAACACTAAACCCCTGAGCTTGCCTGAGAAGGACTAAATGCACAAAGCTGCTATTTTGAAATATCCCATGGAGAGAGACTCTCACTGCAGCCTGTTCTATTTTGTTGTGAAAATGTGGGCGTGCAGCCTCGTTCTGTGGACGATAAACCAGGTGCAGACTTCCATCTGTGTCACCGCTGATGAGGAAATACAGCGAGTGCTGGACGGAGCAGTGAGTGACAACAACCCCGCCCACATTTAAGAGGACTGTCTGAACACACCCAGGGTCTAGGTACCATGTCTGAAGGCTTACTGCTGGTTCCAGAGGGACTGGACTGAAAGGGTTTGGTGGAGACGGGGCTTTAGGCTTTAAATCTGTATTAAAAACATAAATATTTGACTTAAAAACCTCACATTGTAATTACAGTTTTTCCTGTTATTATTTTACCTTAGTGTATAAAATATGCAGCACATAAAGTCGTCATCAAAATCATGACTTTTACCTGAAAAAACACGTGACTTCACCTGCCACTGGGGCTGCAATTAATTATTTTCATTATCTAATAATCTGACGATTATTTTCACAATTAATCGACTAATTGTTCAGTCTATAAAATGTAAAAAACAAAATTGTAAGAAATGCTCATTACAATTTTCCAGAGCCCAAAGTGACATCTTCAAATTGCTTCTTTTATCCAACCAACAGTCCAAAACCCAAAGTTTTTCGTTTTCTATCATAAATGACAAAGAAAAGCAGCAAATCACATTTAAAAACCTGGAACCAGAAAATATTTGACACATTTGCTTCCAAAATGAGTGGAAGGATCAAGTATCAAAATAATCTGCAATGTATTTTCTTTCAATTATCTTTCAATCAATTTATTGACTAATTGTTGAAGCTCTACCTGCCTCTTCAGCTCAGCTTACCGCATATGTCCCGTCTGAATTCTGGCCCTTTGGGGTGAAGGTCACTGATCCACCGTAGAAATCGTAATAACGACGCCATGCGGATACGCTTGAGACCAGAACCAGCAGCCGCAGCGTGAGAGTGGCCATGGTCCTTTAGGTGCTGCCTCCTCCTGTCTGCTCACTGATGATAAACTATGATTCTTATATACTTTATGACAAGGAAATAAGGTTTGGGGAGTAAAGTTACTGCGATGACACGCCAACAAGAAGGAAGACGTGCTTATTAAATTACACCACTTCTCATCAGGATGTGACGAGTGGCCTGTTTGACGGGTCGTATGGAGAAACACTGAGTGTAATGAATACTTACTTATTATGAGGAGGAAAAATACTGATTCCCGCAGTGACTGGTGAAAGGATCATTGTGGTGGACACATCATCAGTAAAGTGAACACGTTGTCACGTCAGTTCCTTAACCTCACCCATCTTTCAACATGGTTCTTTGTGTCATTGTTCCTATTTTGCAACCTTCCAAAAAAAGTTTGATGAAATATGAAATTGATGAACTGATATGTAGTCGGAGTTCTTAGCCTTTCTGTGCAGTGGTGTGTCTGTGTCACTCTGCAGTTACACCTCCAACACACTAGTCAGCGGCAGAGGTTTCTGTGAAGTGCTGTAAAGTGTAGTTGATTCAAAACACACATTAAACACACATTAAACGCACATCAAAAACACATTAAACACACATCAAACACACGTTAAACACACATTAAACGCACATTAAACACACATCAAACACACATTAAACGCACATTAAACGCACATTAAACACACATCAAACACACATTAAACACACATTAAACGCACATTAAACACACATTAAACACACATTAAACGCACATCAAACACACAATAAACACACATTAAACACACATTAAACACACAATAAACACACATTAAACGCACATTAAACGCACATCAAACACACAATAAACACACATCAAACACACATTAAACACACATTAAACGCACATTAAACGCACATGAAACGCACATTAAACGCACATCAAACACACATTAAACGCACATTACACATTAAACACACATTAAACGCACATCAAAAACACATTAAACACACATTAAACGCACATTAAACACACATCAAACACACGTTAAACACACATTAAACGCACATTACACATTAAACACACATTAAACGCACATCAAAAACACATTAAACACACATTAAACACACATTAAACGCACATTAAACACACATTAAACACACATCAAACACACGTTAAACACACATTAAACGCACATTAAACACACATCAAACACACATTAAACGCACATTAAACGCACATTAAACACACATCAAACACACAATAAACGCACATTAAACACACAATAAACACATTAAACACACATTAAACGCACATTAAACGCACATCAAACACACAATAAACACACATCAAACACACATTAAACGCACATGAAACGCACATGAAACGCACATCAAACACACATTAAACGCACATTAAACACACATTAAACGCACATCAAACACACATTAAACACACATTAAACGCACATTAAACACATTAAACACACAATAAACGCACATTAAACACACATTAAACACACATTAAATGCGCATTAAACACACATTAAACACACATCAAACACACATTAAACACACATCAAACACACATCAAACACACATTAAACACATTAAACACACAATAAACGCACATTACACATTAAACACACATTAAACGCACATCAAGTGCACATTAAACGCACATTAAACACACATTAAACACACATTAAACACACATCAAACACACATTAAACACATTAAACACACAATAAACGCACATTACACATTAAACGCACATTAAACACACATTAAATGCACATTAAACACACAGTAAACACATTAAACACACATTAAACATACATTAAACACATTAAACGCACATTAAACACACATTGAACACATTAAACACACATTAAACACACATTAAACGCACATCAAACACACATCAAACACACATTAAACACAAATTAAACACAATAAACACATTAAACACACATTAAACACACATTCTAGCATGCTAATGTTTCTAGGACAAGACTATGGCATTTAATATGATATAAATTAGCCTAGCGGCTTGTGGACTTTTCCTCTGCTCATATGAAGCCAGGATAAATCACATACAAGACATAAAATTCTATTTTAGTGGAGGCTTTATTGTCTTCACAATTTACTGTTTCTTATCTGTGAAATTAAAGTAGATAAAAACTTCTTTTCCACCGAGGGAAATGGTTTCAGCTAATAAAATTAAACAGGAGGTCTGTGTTGCCACATGTAGTTACATTTCTGGGGAGGTGCATGTCAGGCTTTGATTCAACACAGAAGTATAAATCCCACCTTAAAACAACTGGAAAGATATGGTATAAGAGGGGTTGGGCTGGAAAAACTGGTGAAAAACTGTATGGGACACGGGCAGCAGTTTGTGCAAAGAGGTAACTACATATCATTATGCCTAGACATTTCTGTTGGGGTCCCACAGGGGTCAGTATTAGGTCCAAAACTGTTTGTTTTGTACATAAATGGTATATGTATGATGTCCAAAAAATAAAATTTGTTTTATTTGCAGATGACATCAAAGTGTTCTGGGGAAAATCTGCTGCAGCTTTTGGAGGAGGTCACGACAGAAATGAATAAATTCAAACAATGGTTCAGCATAAATAAATAAATTGTCTTTTAATTTGAACAAAACTAAATTTATGTTGTTTGGAAACTGCAGCACAGACACAGAAGTACAGATGATGATTGATAATGTTAATGTGGAAAGAGTCTGTGAAACTAAATTTCTCAACACATCCTCACTGTGACCTCGTCACATGTCCACGTTTGGTCATGGACTTTCCACGTCCACATATGACGTCCAAGGTACCCTGGGTGTGTTGGTTGTTGACGTTCTGGGACACCAAACTAAAAAGCTGAATGATGAATAATCTGTCCTGACTACAAATCAGCCATGATAGTCTAGAGTTTAGCTAGATCATGAATTTTTGATGTGCTGTTCCTTAATATGTCTTCTCTCTATGCTGTGATGTTTATGTCTTGTCTGTCTTATGTATTGGCTGTTGTACTGTCACTGTTTCCTGCCCATACATGTTCTATGTCCAAAGGACCACAATGGAAACAAGCCTTCGGGCTTTATTGTGTTTTATCCTTTTGGTTTTACCAATAAAAATTTCAATCAATCAATCAGAAAAAAAAGTCGAGCAGTTTGACAACTTGATTGTATGTTTCCACCATGACATAGTAAATGCGAGATGTCTAACTGCTGTTGGAGACAAACAAACAGCAATACCACCAATGTTTGTACAGCTGGGATTGTTCCCCTAAAACTGTGTTTTTTTTAAGTCAAAATGTTTTTTTTCCAGACCATAACCAAGTGGTTTTTGTGCCTAACCCTGACCACGTGTGAACCACAGCCTTGTTGAAACATTTAAGTTTCAGCATAACGTCTCACTGTATCTGCTACATGTGCAAATGGTTTGCAGAAACTTGCAATGCCAACATTTTTGTTTTGATTGATTTGATTGGGTTGTGAAAATGAATCATCCTCGCATTCATCATCATCCTCACTGTGACCTCGTCACATGTCCACGTTTGGTCATGGACTTCCCACGTCCACATATAACGTCCAAGGTACCCTGGGTGTGTTGGTTGTTGACGTTCTGGGACGCCGTGTCAACTTCAGCCTGTTACATGCATTGTCTGTTTTCAAAATACACTTCTGTTTTCACAGGAAATGTACAGTTTGATACAGTCTCTTTCAAAATAAAAGCACTGCGTCAGTACATCGCAAATTTATGGGTTTTTTTTCTTCAAAAACACACACATGGTTGGGTTTAGATAAAAAAAAGAACAGGTTTGGCTTTTGCTCTTTGGGTAAAAGTCAGTGTTTGTTGGACCCATCTGGGGCCACTGGCTCTCCAGCTCCAGTTTATTTATTAATTATAATAACATTTATAGTTTGATATGACAACGAATTTGACTAATTTTAGCAACAGTAACAAGATAAGACGCTGTTGATTAGGAAGTACTCGTTTGAGGACATTAGGACTTTATTATTGTTGATAGTGTTTAGTTTTTTTATTCTTACTCTCACTGATCCCAGATAGTCCAGAGAAATTGAAAAAGCATATCAAACGAAAGTTCATGTCTCAGGAGGAAATACGTCATAAGTTGATGAACAGTGCCTACTCATCTGTCCCTATCACCCTGCACAGCCTGATAGGCTCCAATAATAAAATGTATTTTCAGTCCCTCACGAGCCCATAATTACACATATTTCTGTATCATGACGTGGTTGAATATTATATCTGGTCTTCACAATTCAAGTAGCATTTTAATAGAGCTAACTATCAATATCTATTTCGCACATTCATAAGATTTTTTTTTTCAGCCGATGAAAAACCCACATCACCGTGTCTGTATTGCAATGAACTGTGGGTTGTTAAATCAGTGAAGTCTGCTGAAGTCTGCTGAAGTCTGCACCCCAAGCAGGCTCTCTACAGGTCTGCAGAAAGTCCTCCTGAGGCCCCTTGTAGTCTGGATGAATTGTGGATTTGAAGCCCTCAGCACTCCCAGACTTCCTGGGAATGCAAAGTCTGGAAGTCTGGAAGTGTGGTTAAGACCGGACGTTTGGGTTCAAACTCTCTGTGGCTGAGGTTTATTTTTTTTCCGGTGTGCCACACTGGAGGTCATGGACAGGCTGGAGAACAGGTGAACAGCAGAGAGGAGCAATTTTGATTTTGCTCTTACGAACAACAAAAATGTGATGTGGTGCTGTTTTTTTTTGCTGTTTTTTGTACATTGTTTTCTTGAATACTCATACTCGTACACGTACTCGTCGTCCTCCACTTATCTGGGTCCGGGTCGTGGGCGCAGCAGCCTCAACAAAGAAGCCCAGACAGTCCTCTCCCCAGCCACTTCCTTCAGCTCTTCCGAGGGAACCCCAAGGCGTTCCCAGGCCAGCCGGGTGATGTAATCCCTCCAGCGTGTCCTGGGGCGGCCCCGAGGTCTCCTCCCAGTTGGTCATGCCTGTAATACCTCCCAAGGGAGGCGTCCGGGAGGCATCCTTACCAGATGCCCGAACCACCTCAACTGGCTCCTCTTGATGTGGAGGAGCAGCGGCTCTACTCCGAGTCCCTCCCGGATGTCCGAGCTCCTCACCCTATCCCTAAGGCTGAGCCCAGCCACCCTGCGGAGGAAACTCATTTCGGCCGCTTGTACTCGCGATCTAATTCTTTCGGTCACTACCCAGAGCTCGTGACCATAGGTGAGGGTTGGAACGTAGATCGACCGGTAAATCAAGAGCCTAGCTTTCTGGCTAAGCTCCCTTTTCACCACAACAGACCAGTTAAGCGCCCGCATCACTGCTGACGCCGCCCCAATCCTCCTGTCAATCTCCCGCTCCATCCTACCCTCACTCGTGAACAAGATCCCGAGATACTTAAACTCCTCCACCTGAGGCAGGACCTCCCCCCCGACCTGGAGTGGGAAATCCAGCCTTTCCCAGCTGAGGACCATGGCCTCAGACTTGAAGATGCTGATTCTCATCCCAGCCGCTTCATACTCTGCTGCGAACTGTCCCAGCGAGAGCTGGAGGTCACTGTTCGATGGAGCTAGGAGGACCACGTCATCCGCAAAAAGCAGGGATGAGACCCTCTCGTCACCGAACCTGACACCCTCCACCACTCGACTGCACCTAGAAATTCTGTCCATGAAAGTTATGAACAGAACCGGTGACAAAGGGCAGCCCTGGCGGAGTCCAACTTTCACCAGGAACAGGTCTAACTTACTGCTGGCCACGTGAACCAGACTCATGCTCCTCCGGTACAGGGACTGGACGGCCCCTAGCAAGGGGCCACCAATCCCATACTCCCGGAGCACCCCCCACAGGATGCCCCTGGGGACACCATCGTATGCCTTCTCCAAATCCACAAAACACATGTGGACTGGTTGGGCGAACTCCCATGCCCCCTCCAGCACCCTGGCGACGGTAAAGAGCTGGTCCACGGTTCCGCGTCCAGGACGAAAACCACATTGCTCCTCCTCGATCCGAGGTTCAACTATCGACCGGACCCTCTTCTCCAGCACCCTGGAGTAGACCTTACCAGGTAGGCTGAGGAGTGTGATCCCCCTGTAGTTGGAACACACCCTCTGGTCCCCTTTCTTGAAGATGGAGACCATCACCCCGGTCTGCCACTCCAGAGGCACTGCCCCCGATGTCCACGCAATGTTGCAGAGGCGTGTCAGCCAGGACAGCCCTACAACATCCAGAGCCTTGAGATAACCAGGGAAAATCTCATCCACCCCCGGGGCTCCGCCGCCTCGGAGTTGCTTCACTACCTCGGCGACTTCTGCCCCAGAAATTGGACGACGTGTTGGTGGGATTGAGGAGCTCCTCAAAGTATTCCTTCTACCGCCCAACAATGTCCCCAGTTGACGTCAGCAGCTCCCTGTCCTCACTGTAAATGTGAGCAAATTGCCGCCTTCCCCCCCTGAGGCGCCAGACGGTTTGCCAGAACCTCTCTGGAGCCGATCGATAGTCTTTCTCCATGGCCTCACTGAACTCCTCCCACGCCCGAGTTTTTGCCTCTGCGACTGCCGTTGCTGCGCTCCGCTTGGCCCGCCGGTACCTGTCAGCTGCCTCGGGAGACCCACAGACCAACCATGCCTTGTAGGCCTCCTTCTTCAGCCTGACAGCTCCCCTCACCTCCTTGACAGGTTCTTCTGCCAGGTGTTCCCAGCAGGCCCTCACTGGTCATTTGGGCCTGCCAGGTCTGCGCGGCATCCTCCCCTGCCACCTGATCCAACTCACCACCAGGTGGTGATCAGTTGACAGCTCTGCTCCTCTCTTCACCCGAGTGTCCAGAACATATGGCCACAGGTCAAATGATACGATTACAAAGTCAGTCACTGACCAGCGACCTAGGCTGTCCTGGTGCCACGTGCACCGATGGGCATCCTTATGTTCGAACATGGTGTTAGTTATGGCCAAACTGCGACCTGCACAGAAGTCCAATAACTGAACACCGCTTGGGTTCAGATCGGGCAGGCCGTTCCTCCCAGTCACGCCCTCCAGGTCCCGCTGTCATTGCCCATGTGAGCATTGAAGTCCCCCAGCAGAACAATGGAGTCTCCGGTCGGGGCACTGTCCAGCACCCGTCCCGGGGACTCCAAAAAAGGCGGGTACTCTGAACTGCTGTTCGGCGCATAAGCGCAGACAACAGTCAGGACTTGTTTCCCGACCCGAAGGTGCAGGGAAGCAACCCTTTCGTCTACTGGGGTAAACCCCAACGTACAGGCAGAGAGTCTGGGGGCTATCAGAAAGCCCACCCCAGCCCTCCGCCTCTCACCCGGAGCAACTCCAGCAAAGGAGAGAGTCCAACCTCTCTCAAAGACTTGGGTTCCAGAGCCGGAACTATGTGTCAAGGTGAGGCCGACTATATCTAGCCGGTAGCGCTCAACCTCTTCCACAAGCTCCGGCTCCTTCCCCGCCAGAGAGGTGACATTCCATGTCCCAAGAGCCAACTTCCGTAGCCAAGGATCGGACCGCCAAGATCTGCTGCCTGATCCACAGTGCACCGAACCCTTCCGGATCCCTCTGCGGGTGGTGGGCCTGCAGGGGGACGAGCCCATGTAGCCGGTCCGGGCTTGTTGAATAAAGAATTATGAAAAAGAAAACAGAGAGGAGGCTGGAGGCCTGTGGAAATGTTGAGGTGGCAACTTCTTTTTAGACATATCTAACGTATTTAGTCTCTCTCTCAAACTCAGTGCAGACTGATTTAGAGTGATGCTTGGGCAAGGACAGACGGTAATTTGTGATGGCTTGTTGTTGCATCTTGCCAGTAAATGTGCTATAATTAGCACGTTCGCCTGGTTGTTGTGTTCAGTGCCGATCAGAGCTCAGGTGATAAATATGTGTGACTACTGCTGAGTCTTTGGCCCACTGTGAATGTGAATGCCAGTTAAAGCCTTTCTATTGAAAAGCCAGCTGTCAGCAGCTGTCAGCAGCTGTTGGAAAGGTCCCAGAAGTTTTAACTGTGCAACGTTTCGATCGAACAGAGATCTTCATCGCAAAGCGTTAAGAGACAAACACATTTATCTCTCAGGTGATTGTGATCTGATGGATTAAGAGTCAGTCTGCTCTCAGGCGGAAACAATCAGATTGGGTTAACCAGAGCTGAACAGCGCTCTCTGACACGCCCACGTGGGGGACGCCACATGTACTATACAAGGATAAACTGAAACAACACATCAGAAGTTACATCAAAAATATGTCACGAACCATCCAAAAAGATAAAAACACTAGTCATAAAAAACTGCTGTCGAAAAATACATGAAAAAAGTAGATAAAAAATAGAAGAATAGAAAACAATGAAACGTTATTCTCCCTGAAGACCAGCGGGCATCTGGCTCAGCCCGAATGAACACAAGGAGCCACCACTCTGTGTCCCTCCACCTGAACGGACTGACATCGGGGCCCAATGCATCGTGTGCCAGGCAGCAGGAAGGGGCGGGGCCCTGGGCGTGCTGACCCCTGGTGTCACAGGCATGGGCTATGCTGCGAGGACATTTGATCATATGTGACATGTTTTGTGTTAAAACTAATGCCACTTTTAATGTTGTGGTTTTTACCAGAATGCAGACGAGTAAACAAAAAAATTCTTTTTCAGAAATGTACAATGCTGACATTTTTTCTGGCGTTTGGCCAGACAGTGTCACTGACAGTAAGAGACACACACTGTGATGCTGAGTAAAACACTTTCAGATTCATCTTCTCATAAATGTGAGGTTATCAGTGCCCGCTGTGACATTCCTTTTTGTCACATTCATGTCACAAGAAAAGGTTTGACTCTGGAGAGCAGGTCATGCTCCAGTGATGAGTGCAGCTCTGGTCTGTGAGTCCTGAAATACGGGTCTTGAGAGCGCATGTGTTGTTTGTCCTGTGTAGGCTACGCTGACTTCTGATCACATATGTGACAGTTTTTGTGTGACAGGCAATGACACTTTTAATGTTGTGTTACAGACCAGACGAGTAAACGAACAGCGTTTAAAAGTGACATTACACTGTGCACATTTGTAACTGCCATCTGAGACGGCTAATAAAAAATGAGCAGGTCGTTCTGGTGGTAGGTCGGCTCAGACTATGAGGTCACGAATGTTTGGAGCACGTTTAAAAAAACATGCATGGAGAAGACACCAGAACATACCAGTGTTGCTGGAAGATCACGATCACCTGAGAGAGTCTTTATTCTGTATTCAGGATCTGTTATCTGTTAGCACAGTAACGACTGCTCTCCCTGGGGTCCACACACAACACACAACACGAAAACAAAACATCAAATGATCACATTGTAGACAATTAACAACATTGACAACATTAAATAAAACCTAAACAAGAGACGGCGGGTTCATTTACAGTGTCACCACATCAGTAGATCATCAAGATAAACCAACAGAGCCCAGGAACTAGGCTCAAAGAGTTAAATGTGACTGTACAGAACCTGCTGGTACACTGAGGTATCATCCAAGTGAACACCACAGATACAAATAACCTTCACAAACATGACATCATATGTTGGTAAGATCAATTTCTTTTTTAATAATTTCTGTTCTTGGTTTCTTTTTAAAACTATTTATAAAACGGTTTATTCCAGGTTGACGTGGCTCTGTACATTACAGTTTTCTTTAAAGCTCTGGTCTCAGGTGAGGGCAGCGTAAAGCTTCCCATGAAGGCATGTGCAGTGTCATGATGGTGTCTATCACTAGACTCTTTTACTGTGAGTGAACAGTATGATGGTTTTTATGGGGTGGGCGGGGCTTAGCTGGAGGCAAAACAGTTCTCCACAGACATTAGCTAGCGCTAGCTAACAAGTTCTGTTGTCTTGTTTTAGACGATGGAGGAAGATGATGTGAGTGGTGCGTTCAGAAATACTGAACTGTTACTCATCCCTACAACAGGAAATACTCTTTCCCTAACCTGATATGAAGTGTGCGCTGCACACGTGAGCATTTTTGATGATGGCCTCCGTCCAGTCCTTTGGTCTTATCACATTTAACACTCCTATGGAGCCTACAGCCCTGTGGGGGAGAGGCAGCTGCACCTCCAGCTGATAACATGATGTCATCATGACGTCGACCATAAAAGGGTCTGTAGTGTGTGTTAGCTGTGCATATAGGTGTGCAGGTATATTTCTTATGTACTGGATCAGGCTGTGTGTCAGTCTGTCCTCCAGAGATGAATGAGTTTGTGTGCTAACACTGTTTGTTCTGCTTTGTTATGATACTGTAAGTGATTATGTGTGAAGACGTTGTTCTCCCATCATCCTCCACCACACTGAGTTGATGCCGAGACGCACGTTGTCACATACTTGTGCCAGGAGTGGGAAGTTTCATCGGCTCAGGTGACAGGCGTGTCGTCCCACATGTTGTCACCATACAAAGGTTTAAAAAAAAAAAAAAAAAAAGACCTACAAAATAAAATATATTTTAATCTCAGAAGTTTTCTCATCCTCTAAATCCAGACCCACAAAATGAAGCCAGGATCCTTCAGATTACTGCCACAGACTGATGCATGCACGCTCCATCACTTCACGTCCGCATCGGTCTATTGTTCATCTAGTGTTTGTTCACAAATGTTTGGCACTTCTGTGACAAGTGACCCACCCAGTGTATTACTGAGACTGTGCAAGGAAATATTTGCTGGCACACTGTTTACTGTTAACACCTGCTGCAGCACCTTTCCAGTGAGATGCATGTTAGAATTAGGAACTGTAAAGTCAGCCCAGTCGTCTGAAGACAATGTTGGCATCTTACATTTCTGCAAACACATTTGCACATTTCATAAGTATCATAAGTATTTTTATAAGGACTCCGTTACTAACAGGAAATGATTCTGCTACAGAGCCCCTCCATCTAACCTGCACAGACTGATGAGCAGACCAGTGAACAAGAATTCTGATTATCCACTTAAGGACCAACTATGTTGGTAGCTGGTCCTTAATAACAGGCACTAATAAAACAGACAGGATGGAGTCAGGCAGAGTGCCATGAACTAACAGCCAGTCAGAAAGTTTTAGGGTTATTGCTCGCAGAGTTTAGACGCTTATCTGATATCTGTAAATTAATTTAAACATAGATGGAGAGTTTAAATATCTCCCACACCATCATCATCATCATCATCATCATCATCACAGAGGCTGCAGATCCTCTGGTTTCTGTCCAGCTCTTTATGTCTCCCACTGACTGCAGGACTTCTGCTGTTGTTCACTTTGAAATGACAAACAGCCTGTCTCTACTTGTGTTTTTTATGCAACAGATTCTCATCCAATTTAAACTCTTTAATTTTGATATATGTGTCACATGATGTCAAACTTCTGAGCTCACTTTGCCACTTTTGCATGATCCTGTAGCCTCTGTTCAACAGTCAGTTTGAACCAGTTGATATTGTGTAACCTCACTGGCAGTACGGGACACACACTGAAACACTTTCAGATTCATCTTCTTGTAAATCCGAGGCTATCAGTGCCCGCTGTGACATTCCTGCTTGTCACATTCTTGTCACAAGAAAGGTTTGGCTCTGGAAAGCAGGTCATGCTCGTGTGATGGGTGCAGCTTTGGTCTGATGTTGATCTGCAGATAAGAGAGACGGGCAAGTCAATGAGGAAATGTCTCCTTATCTTTATATCAAACTGCACCTCCACTGACAGAATTTAGGTTACAGTCAGGCACTGAGAGAAGAGATGTTACAGATCTCCATCGACTGCAGCTGGTTTGCAGATATTTGTCTCACTGTCACTGTCTGACGCTCCCACAGTTTGGTGCTGATCGAGCTCCTCCAGGTGCAGCGAGGGCAAAAGTCTACAAGCAGTGTGGGAGAGCTGTGATATCAGCCGCCATCAACAACATGGAAACTTCACATTGGGCCTTTCTTCACCACCCCTACACCCTCTCATTTTCCACAGGGAGTAATTAAAGATACACTGTGCAGCATTTTCCTAAAGAACAAAATACAGACTCATCCTGACTCACTAGCTCACATCCAAGAGGAAGTTATGAAATCATAGACACAGGGTCAAAGAAACAAAACAAAAAGCAAATATAGAGGGCTAAACTCTGAGCGGACAGAGCCGAGGTCACTTCTGCTGTTAAAACTGTTCTCAAACAGTTTCTGCAGAGTTTACCTGTCAGTAAAGTCATACAGCACTTTCTTTAATCTATTTTTGAAGCTGGACCGATCTTTAGGAGCGCTGTTGGAATCATTATACTGTTCGTTATTCATTGCACCACACTGTTGGAGCGCACCAGAACGCCAGGCGCAGTGAGAGTGAAACTTTAACGTTCATTATACTTAGTCTAGAAGTTTCACTCGCCTCTGCAGCGGCTGCACCTCTCATCTATCGATTTGATCTGATCAGCTCTGATGTGATCGATTATCCACTCTGGGATTCAAAACTCCACAAACTGCTGCTGAGGGAAAACAAGAAGACTGACTGCGCTGCATTTACGGACCTGAAAAAAACTCAAAATTTAAAGAGAGACCACAGAATGATAGAAAGGGACTCGCACGAAAGCTACCAAAAGGAAAGGTTTGCTGATTTTATGGGCAACACTGACGTCTTTTGCAACAACCCGAAGTCATCGAACACCACCGCTTGGTCAGTGACTTCCAGTGTCAGACACATGAAAAAAGACGTCGGCATGACACGCTGCTGGTCAGCATTATTGTAAAACAGCATCGGGAGAAACACAGCAGGACAACAACTAAATTTAAGGGGCCGCAAGTCCGAGGAGGGTGATATGGGACAACAACCACCGACCCAACCACGTGGGTGTGTTGGCCAAACGTAACCAGGTGTGTTTGTTGTTGAAGTAGAAAAACATCAGTTGGTGGTGTTGTACCGACGTAGTGCTTTTATTTTGAAAGAGACTGTATCAAACTGTACATTTCCTGTGAAAACAGAAGTGTATTTTGAAAACAGACAATGCATGTAACAGGCTGAAGTTGACACGGCGTCCCAGAACGTCAACAACCAACACACCCAGGGTACCTTGGACGTCATATGTGGACATGGGAAGTCCATGAGCAAACGTGGACATGTGACGAGGTCACAGTGAGGATGATGATGAATGCGAGGATGATTCATTTTCACAACCCAATCAAATCAATCAAAACAAAAATGTTGGCATTGCAAGTTTCTGCAAACCATTTGCACATGTAGCAGATACAGTGAGACGTTATGCTGAAACTTAAATGTTTCAACAAGGCTGTGGTTCACACGTGGTCAGGGTTAGGCACAAAAACCACTTGGTTATGGTCTGGAAAAAAAACATTTTGACTTAAAAAAAACACAGTTTTAGGGGAACAATCCCAGCTGTACAAACATTGGTGGTATTGCTGTTTGTTTGTCTCCAACAGCAGTTAGACATCTCGCATTTACTATGTCATGGTGGAAACATACAATCAAGTTGTCAAACTGCTCGACTTTTTTTTCTGATTGATTGATTGAAATTTTTATTGGTAAAACCAAAAGGATAAAACACAATAAAGCCCGAAGGCTTGTTTCCATTGTGGTCCTTTGGACATAGAACATGTATGGGCAGGAAACAGTGACAGTACAACAGCCAATACATAAGACAGACAAGACATAAACATCACAGCATAGAGAGAAGACATATTAAGGAACAGCACATCAAAAATTCATGATTTAGCTAAACTCTAGACTATCATGGCTGATTTGTAGTCAGGACAGATTATTCATCATCCAGCTTTTTAGTTTGGTTTAAAACTTGCCAAGGAACTGGCTAATTTGATATTTGTAGGTAACTCATTCCACAACGACTGCTGCTGAGTCTAGGAGGGTATAGAAGACGCCAAGGCACCAAATCAGTAGAGCTGCCCCTAGTGGAACACCCATGAGCGTCCCCAACCCTAACAAAATAGTCCCACAAATATTTTGGAACTGATTTGTTAATAATCCTGTGAACTAGGCACAGCTTGAACTGGGTTACTCTCTCCTCTACTCTGAGACACTTCACACTGATGAAGTGAGCAGGAAGAAGGTGTGTTCTGGGATGGAGTTTGAATACGACTGCAGCCAAGATTTATATTGTCTAATTCCATTGTTGCAGTTGTTCTTTGTTGCGAGTGAGCTAAAAGCATGTGGACGAGCAGGAACCTTAAATCAGCGTTAGACAAAGACACATTGTTCTGAACAAATGATCAGCATGTTCAAAAAATATGAGATTACATTACTGGTTCTGAGGTGGAGCTGGAGGGAAGCTGAGTGTTAACCTGCACAGAGCAGTGAAGTGAAGAGATGCTTTGCTACAAAGGTCAAAAACTTATTAATGAAATCATCATTCTGACAGTGGCGCTTTTTATTAGCATTTATTCTGCTGTGAATGAGTTCAGCAGGTCAGTGTTTCCTGTCACACCTGTTAGTGAGGACGAGCTGACGATGTCAGTCAGTGGGTCAGTCAAAAACCTTAGAGTACACACTGATGGATGTCATTAAATATGGTTCATGTTCCCCTCAGGATGATCCCTCAGCTCTTCATCACATTTTTACCACTCAAACTGCATTTCAACCGTCACATCTGCCTTCCTGTTTGTGCAGGTTAAACTGCAGAGCTCTTACAGTAGTTTATCTCAAGAGAGAAGACAAAGGACACTGTGAACGTTGTGATGACCGCTTGCGGGGAGGTTAGCATTATGACGTTAGGATTTAGTTCAAACCACGTGTACTTAAGTAGAGCCTGACAGAGCTGCTAACATGGCTGTAGATGTGACACTGTGGGTGAAAATGAGTAAGTGAAAGCTCTTGATGAGCTCTTTCTGCAGCCAAAGGAGCACCTGTGAATTCTGAACTAATCCAGATGTCACAGCTCTGACTGTGAAGTAAAGCTGAAACCAAGTGTGTGGACGTCATCGCACTCGCAGACTTGTGGACTTTGCAGGTGTGTTCCCGAAAAGTCTGGGAATGCTGAGGGAATCCTGAAGCAGACTCTCTGCAGACTTCCAGAGTCTGCTTGGGGTGCAGACCTCAGCTGACTTCACTGGTTTAATTGTTCACAATTCATTGCAATACAGATGTTATGGGTTTTTATGTAAAACAGTTACTGTGGCTTATTAAAATGATACGTGAATGGTGTCGGCCAGAAATAATATTTAACAACACCATGATACAGAAATATGTAGAAATTTAGACTATAGATAGGAATCAAGATGCAGTGTGTTATTGCACCTGTAGGTGGTGCTGTGAAATGTCAAATAGAAAGTCTTGACCTATAAACGACGACAACAGATTTTCTGATGCCGACCTGATTTATTTAGTCACAAACATCTCTGTATGTGAGACAGACCTGTATTTTGTTCACTCATAAAACGACCCTGTACATGAGATTCATATCTTGTTATCTGCAGAGACAGCAGACAGAATATGACGGCAGCGTTCACCATGTAAATGACTGTAATTATCGTACAAACGTTTCCATGGCAACAAGTGAAACAGTCTGTCAGCAGCTCGCAGTCTCTGCCCTTTACATCATGACGGCGAACTCGTCACAGTACATACGACTTAAGTCTGTGAGGGCTCAGTCCCCACGTCCAGCAGGTGGACGTCTGGATTCAGCCTTCGTTTTCACAATACAGGAAACAGCGTGGTGCCAACTTCCTGTTCACAAACTCTTGCAATACAGCTAAACAGTGCACTTAAACATGTTTATATATAGTAACAAAATCTTGTGTAAAATGAGATCAACACTGCTGAGTTTTACAGTTGGATTCTGTCTCAGTCTGAGAGAAGTGTGAGAACGACTGGTAGTTCGAGCTGAAGCCCTGGAGCCAGCAAAAGTTTCTGCAGACAGATCTGGGTGCTCGCAAGGTACAGAGGGAAGTTAACTGTATTTTTACACATAGACCCACATTGTTATGATGCACAGCAGGTTGAAAATCTGCAGAGTATCCCTTTAATAACAAGCGACTGTGTGGAAATCATCAGTTACATCCAGATCTACACAGCTGATTACAAACAAAGTCTCTGGAACAAACGGCTTGTGAACCACACAAATGTTTGACATGTGGCACTCTTTACCTGCCATACAGAGTGTCAGAGGATTCAGCGTGGAGAATCTTGATTTGGTTTCAGCCTCAGTGTTCCTTTGCTCCCCCTCACTCTTCTGTCTCCGGAGGGCGTGGCTACTGCAATCAAGCACCTGTCTGAGCTTCACACCTGCAACTCATCTCCTCCTCATCATCCTCAGTGCAACAACCCAAGCTTCACCTCCACTCATTAGAGTATAGTGTGGGTCTTTCTTTTGCTCAGATTTCACCAGCGTCTACTCTTCATGTCGGCACGCTCCAACGACCAATTCAGAGAGGAAGAAACCACCCTGTCTCCTCAGTCTGCCTGCACTCTGCCATTCTGCTCCAACCTGCCCGTCTACAGTCTCCATCAGCTCAGCCCTGACCATTCAGCCTCCTGCCAGCACTGAGCCCTACAATAAACTCACTGAGCTCTTATTCTGCCTTTTGAGTCTGCGTTTGGGTTCCACATATTACTACAAACCGTAACACTGGAGTTATTCATTATAAAACAAAAGATTTAACACTGTTTGGGGCCAAAAAGGGCGGAGCTAAACCAGGGTTGCACCACTCCTGCTAAATTACATTTTCTCCCTAAGAACTGAGATCAGGATTCTCTCACACGAGTCACACGAAACTTTCATTGCACTCTTGGATGCTCATGTGTAAAACAGTGTGTTGGATGTGGTCAGAAATGTCTTTTGATTTACTAACACACAGATTTTTCTGTGATCATACAACCTGAATGTCTTGTGCGACCTTGTGCAGGCAGGGCTGGAGTTTCTCGGCCAAAGAGAGAATAAAAATAGCATGATTTCACTTAATGAGAAGGTTGTCACTATTTACTGTCGTTACAAGTGAATGTCTGCAGATTCAGGAGGCTGAGATGTACAAGGTCAGGAACCTTCGCTGCCTCAAACTGTGGTCGATTCAAAGATAGAAGATAGAAAACAAAAACCCATCTTGGAGCAGTCAGGTGTCACGTAGCTGAAGATCTGATTCTTCGAGCAGGAAGTCTCAAGTTTCAAGCAGATATCTGAGCACGCGACAGGATATTTTGCACTTTGGCTGACACGTGTTACGGTAAATAGTTTCCTCGTCGTGTGTCAGGTGATTGACATGAAGGGAAGCAGGACACACGTATCAAAATCGTCACTGTTTGTGAAGCACTCAGCTCTGTCAGCATGTTTTCAAAGTGGAAACACAACCGGTGATGAACTGGGATCAAAAAACAGCACTGTCTGTTCCCCGTCCTGCTAATGTAGACAGGGTCAAAGGTAAAGTTTGGTTTAGGTTTAGGTGGGAGGAAACAGTCTTTGACACAACACCAACCTTATTCTCACATTTAAGATATTCTTTTTAACACTGGTTTCATTTAGCTCCTCATGTCCGTCATTAAAACAGAAGTATTTTACAGTTATGACAGAATGTTTCACAAATAAAACTTTTGATACCACAAACAAACTGCAGACGCTCTAAATTCAGTTTAAAGCTGCAACAGTTTTGTTTAGGCCACCAGGGGGCGGCACAGCTCCACAGGCACATGGCATCAATTCTCATTTGAACATGAGCTGTATGACCGAACCTTCCCCTCCTCTCTTTGACTTCCCCCGTCACAGTCACCACAGTTAACCAACACAGCTCGAGCGCCCTGCAGAGCAGCATCACGTCTCCCTCGTCTGCCGTCATGGACAATATGTTTGTGACTGCTGTGAAACTGAATCACTATTAAAACACCTCAATACAGCCAGACTAACTTATAATAACCCATCATTAATTAACAACAAGCAAGTTAGTCTGGTGTAAAATCACACCGTCTCGGAGTTGGGTCCTGTGTGTCATTAGGAGGGAAGATGGTTTGGTTTATTATTTTATTTATTTATTATTAATGTTGCACTGTTTCCTTTGTTGTTGCCTGTTATGAATAAATGATCAATGTAGAGTGTGTGTGTGTGTGTGTAGCAGCTTGTGGGTGTCGATAGTATAGATCATTAGACGCCTCAGACAGACATTTCCCTGCTCATTACTGTGCACAAATGTACCATGTCTACCATGCGCTGAGGCCTCAGTAGCTCCTCTGGTGCCGGCTGACACACAGAAACCTCTGTGGAGGTGATGCCCTTTAGTTTCATTTGAGCACCTGCTCCATAAAATGTCTGAGCACGGCACTGAAGTTCAATACTCACTCTCCTCTCAGCTCTGCTTTGGACTCACTGACATCCCTCCGACCTGCAGTCATTTGATTTACCATAATGAAATAAATAACTTAGTTACTTAGTTTATTTACTTAATCTGATGGAAGGACACACTGCAACCACTGATTTAAAGCTCATATCCCATTTTACTGCGCTCCAGTCTTTCACTCTGCATTGTCTCTGTAGCTTTGTCTCTGTTGATTGTTTGTGTCTTTTAACTGATGAAAAATGATGCATCATACATTGATATGAATTTTACCTTCCATCACTGTTGCAATCATTAAAACTATGAACTATTAACGTCATAATTTTAATTTCCTAAACTTGATGCTGTGACTTGTTTTGGCCGCTCACCCACCTCTTTAAACGTGAGTGTGTGTATTGTACATGTGTGTATGTTATGATACTTGTTTTGGAGAATAAAGTGCTAATAGCAAGTCAGCAGCCAACACTACATGACCCCCAGACATGTGTGTACTGTGCTGTGTGTTGCCATATGTTGTGTGTGTTATTTGTCTTCATAAAAAGAAGAAAGAAAAGAATAATAATTCAAAGTGGGTCAGACTCGTGACTCTGAGTCATGGTTATTTACAGGTGTCATGTGGCTGCGGTGCCTCCAGCAGGTAACACGTCACACCTGCACACTGTGTTCAGGAGGCACAGTGGGAAACCAGAGTGTTGTATGAGTGTTACGTGGCCTTTAGCACCGTCATCTGTTTTTGTAAAGTGTTCGCCCTCACTCACACGCTGCCTCCTTAAAATGCCTTTTGGTCAACTTAAAAAAACCTGCCTGAGATTTTTGTTTCAAAATGTCAGTTTCCAGAAGTGTCACGTGGTGGGAGTTCCCTCAGACGGCGGGGTTACAGAAGGTGTTATTAAAATAGTCCCCCCATGTTGAGTTCAAGTGCAAGAGTTTTTTATTGTCAATCTGCTACAGCTATGTGCACGACATACAGAGAACTGAAATGCTGTTTCCCTCTCACCTAGTATTATTGCCATACAATTAAGAGCTATTGGAAAAATAATAATACAATAACAAAACAATATTTACAACAAAATAAAAACTCAGCAGAACAACAAAAGACAAGACAAGACGCCTCTCTGAAGACTGTGACTGTGTGTGTGACCTGAGCCGATCATCCTCAGAACCAGCCAGTCAGAGAAAGAAATAAAGTCAGAGACAAACCACACACAGCTTTGTGCTTATGTGGTTAATAAAGTTGATATAATTTCCCCATTGTATTGTAAATAAAATCCCATTTACTAAATGACACACATATATATATATATTATTTCACCATTACAGATATTGTTCTGTTGATCAGGATCGATCGCTGAGTTTCAAACAGTCTGTGAAAAGTTTGACTCGTTCATCTCATCAGGGCACAGCTGCTCAAAAACATGTAATCCAGGTTTGGAATTCCCATGTTTTCCTGTTCAGGATTTCACTTTGCTACCTGTTTTTCAAAGCTGAATCACATAAAAGATAAGATAACAAGATCTGTATAGTCAGAGCTGTAAATGAGACGACGCATCAGAGAGTGGTCAGTGTGCCAACAGACACTCTGCACCTCCTGCTGATCACTGTAGCTGCTGCCAAAGGAAACAAAACACACGTCTTTGAGATCATAACTTTAAATCATTTTGACAGCTATTTGGGACATCATTTAAAAAAAAAACAAAAAAAAAACCTACACTTTACAGGAAGTCTTAAATATCTATTTTTATTATATTTTGTTCCTGAAATCCAGCCTGGATCGTCGAGCCGTCTGCCGGGGTCAGGGTCATCAGATGTTTTGGATCAAAGGCATCCCAAAAACTGAAGGTTTGATCCAGATCAAAACTGACACCGGGCTACATGATCTTTTCTGATTTCAGAATCCTTTTTCCCGCTGCTAAAATCATAACTTCAGAACACTGGGCCCTGAGCTGTGCGTCTAACTGCAGCGTTTTGACCCGTAACAGATGAAACGTATTTGGGTTCATGTTTTGAACCAGAGTCTCCACTCCAGCACATGTTTAAACATGTAGAGCTGCTGCCTTTAAATAAATGAACCTGAAGTCTACACGACAGCTGAAACTGATCTGGTCAAATTAAATGTCTGTTTACATCAGTTTTAAGTCCAGAGGTTAAACATCTGGCTCCTCAGTTACATATATGAATACACCTGATTTTATATGTTCTAAAATGACATGTTGGGTCCTTAAAGGGCTGAAAATAAAAATCCAAAACTCACCCGCTGTCCAATTACTGTTACTTTACTTACTTAAAGGAGCACTGTGAAGAATTCAGGCAGGACAGAATTTAAAAACTTTTTTAAGATGCCAAGTTTGGTAAGACCAACAAATATGATATATGTTTAATTCCACAGAGAGATAGCAGACATGAAGAGGACAACAGTTTGTGTGAGGTCACTTCTCTAAAAGACGATTTGCTCCACACTTCTTTAAAGCTTGAATAAAGGTTTTCTCTGCTTCACTCAGTTTCAGAGATGCTGGGAGTTTGTCCGTCCTGCAGCCAAATATCAAACAGTATTTTTGCCGACTGAACTCTTATTAAATCTAAAAAGAAGTAAATCTGTTGAGCTGCTTCTTGTTGAGTCGTTGTAGAAAATGCGTCAAATTTATTTTTCCACTATAAATTAAGATAATTTTACTTTAATGTCACAGTTTTGTTTACAAGCTGCTGCTGTCAGTCATTGGACTGTTGCACCTCATCCAAAGTGTTTGAGCCCAATATTTAAGGAGAAAACCTTTAATTAAACTTTCTGTGAATTTGAGAGTATTTTACTTTGATATCACAGCTTTGTTTAGAAGCCATTAACAGTTTTTCACTTTAATGAAAATTTCTATAAAATTAGATTTTTGTTGGATTTGAAATGTATTATTTTTCCACTTTATTTGAAACAGAATATTTTACTTCAGTTTTCTGTTTTTGTTTTGTTTTCGCTAACACGTTAGTAAAGGGAGCGGTGAGAGGAGGACAGCTATTTTATTAGGCGGTAATTTGAATTCCTCTTAATTCTTCATGTTGCTCCTTTAACCAAACAAACTGAAGCCGATTGCCGGGAACCTTTTACATGTTCACAGCAGAACAAAAGCATCGAAAAAAATCCTGCAGAACCAGACAGAGACGTTTAGACAGCAGCAGCTATAACTCTTTGTGTTCTTATAACTCGTCTGAAACGTGTTAGGTGAGCCAACAGCCACAAATAGAGACCAAAGTTCAGAGAAGCATTCAACAAAAGCTTTTATATGTACGAAACAGAGCTCAAACGATGTACTTCATTTAAAGGTTAAGCTGATCCTGATGGCCTGTGCCTTTATTCTACTGGAGAGGCCAGAAACAAGAGCGTAGACAGATAATGACATGTGACCCCATAATCATATCATACGAGCATCTTTCAGCGTTACTGAATGTCATTTTTAATGCTAAATGTCCTCTCTGTGTTGCCGTCCTCCCACTGCAGCTCCAACAGCCCAGTCACCTGAACAAAACGTTTGCACTGTACGTTTCTGCAAACCACAGATATGTTTCATTTTTACATTTCATATATTTCAGATCTCGTGTCTGAGCTGAGTGTGTCATCAGGAGGAGAGGACGGTGGATGGCGGGACATTTCCAGTTGTGTTAGATGTTTCAAGCCAACACATGATGTTCTTTTCACCAGAACATGACTGTTCGTTACGTTAACCACAGAGCTGTAACATAAAATGGAATATTAAATATGAAACATATAAACGTAACATGTTGTGGTTTGCAGAAAGGTGTATTTATTTCAGTGGCTGGGTCGTGGAGGTGGAAAACATGTTAATAAGGAAACTTTGAACTCCTGGTGAGAGCAGGAGGAGGAGGAGGAGGAGGAGGAGGAAGAGGAGGGTGATAAGTGCTGACGCTGTGTGTTTAGTTCTCCCAGCCTGACACCAGGAGCGAACTCTGGTCTTCAGCTTTTCTCTTCCTGCTGAAGTGACGAACGGCCACGGCCATCAGCACCAGCGACACGATGAAGGCGCTGCAAAATCCCACAGTGCTCATGTTGGTGCTCAGGACCTCCACCACCCCCCACCTTTCTCCTCCTCCTCCTCCTCCTCCTCCTCCTCCTCCTCCGGCTTTGGTGACTGGAATCACTGGTGGAGGGTCGACTGGAAGACAATGGGACAGGTTCTTAGTTTAGAAGGAAGGAAGGAAGGAAGGAAACAAATGAAGGAAGGAAGGAAGGGAGGAAGGAAACAAATGAAGGAAGGAGAGAGAAAAAAGGCAGAAAGACAGAAAGGAAGAAACAAACAAATAAACAAAGAAGGAAAGAAAAAGGGAACAAACAACATAACAAACAAACTGACAAACGAAGAAAGAAAGGAAAGAAGACAGAGAGAAGGAAGGACAAGAAAGCACATATGAAATCACGTGTGCACCTGCAGCAGTGGGCGGGTCAATGTTCTTCATCACAGCATCGAGCTCGTTGTCGTCCGCAGCTGCGACGGGAACAGGTGGCTTGACAAACTGCAAAGGACCCTGGGTAATGTAGTGCCCGCTGGTCTCCCTGCTCAGCGATCGTCTGCGTCTGCGGGACGGACTCTGCAGACAACCCTGAGCACATCTGGAGAACGCACTGCCAGGCTCGCACAGGATGACGGAGCAGGTGATGTACACCTGGAAGGGGACAGGTAGGTCACAGGGACGTCATGTGACCCTTTTATAACAGGAGACCTTTTCTGATTGGCTGCCAGGTGAGTGAACAGCAGGTAGAAACAACAACAGAGGCATCTGATGGCGTGTGTGTGTGACGAGCTGGTGACACGTGATGTGTTACAGTCAGGTGCCCCTGTGTGTGTGTGTGTGTGTGTGTGTGTGTGTGTGTGTGTGTATTAGTATGATTTAATCAATACCTGGTCATAGTTTCCCGTAAATTTAAAGGCTTGAACCTCAAAGTTGTAAGAAGTTGGATCGGATGGATGGACTTTAATCGTTTCATCCTGCAGACACCTGTGAGGGAAATATTAACACGTCTCACACACATGATCAGGGAACTGTTTATGACAAGTATGACGGTTATTATCAGTGCCGGGCCGAGCACACTCAGCGGTGGAGGCAAGCTTCCTCTGGTGCAGTGACTTCATGTGTCAGACACCAACGAACGAACGTCATCTTTTCACGTTGGCATGACACGTGGCCGTCAGGGGGAAACGTGGCGGGACAACAACTAAAGTTAAGGCGGCAAAAGTCTGAGTGGGGCGGCTGTGAGGGGTGGATGGGTCCAACAACCGCTGACTTTCACCCAGGAGGCTGGTGTTCACTTCCTGTGAGATTTCAAAGCCAAACCCTGTTCTTTTATCCTGTGTTCATTCATTCATTCGTTCATTCATTTTCACTGGGCCGGAGAGTTCACCCTGGACAGGTCGCCAGACTATCACAGGACTGACACAGACACACAGACAACCATTCACATTCACATTCACACCTACGGACAATTTAGAGTCACCAATTAACCTGCATGTCTTTGGACTGTGGGAGGAAGCTGGAGCACCTGGAGGAAACCCACACTGACACAGGGAGAACATGTCAGAGCACCTGGAGGAAACCCACGCTGACACAGGGAGAACATGTCAGAGCACCTGGAGGAAACCCACGCTGACACAGGGAGAACATGTCAGAGCACCTGGAGGAAACCCACGCTGACACAGGGAGAACATGTCAGAGCACCTGGAGGAAACCCACACTGACACAGGGAGAACATGTCAGAGCACCTGGAGGAAACCCACGCTGACACAGGGAGAACATGTCAGAGCACCTGGAGGAAACCCACACTGACACAGGGAGAACATGTCAGAGCACCTGGAGGAAACCCACGCTGACACAGGGAGAACATGTCGGAGCACCTGGAGGAAACCCACGCTGACACAGGGAGAACATGTCAGAGCACCTGGAGGAAACCCACGCTGACACAGGGAGAACATGTGGGAGCACCTGGAGGAAACCCACACTGACACAGGGAGAACATGTCGGAGCACCTGGAGGAAACCCACGCTGACACAGGGAGAACATGTCAGAGCACCTGGAGGAAACCCACGCTGACACAGGGAGAACATGTCAGAGCACCTGGAGGAAACCCACGCTGACATAGGGAGAACATGTGGGAGCACCTGGAGGAAACCCACGCTGACACAGGGAGAACATGTCAGAGCACCTGGAGGAAACCCATGCTGACACAGGGAGAACATGTCAGAGCACCTGGAGGAAACCCACGCTGACACAGGGAGAACATGTCAGAGCACCTGGAGGAAACCCACGCTGACACAGGGAGAACATGTCAGAGCACCTGGAGGAAACCCATGCTGACACAGGGAGAACATGTCAGAGCACCTGGAGGAAACCCATGCTGACACAGGGAGAACATGTCAGAGCACCTGGAGGAAAACTTTCGTCCTTGTCCCGCCGCGTTTCCCCCGGACGCTGCCAGGTGGTGTTAAACTATAACAGCAACCGGCCCCGTATCATGCCAACGTTAAAGGACGCCTTTTTTCATTGGTTTCTGGCGCTGCAAGTCTCTGCCCAAGTGCGTATCATATCTACATTTCTAAAGTGACGTAGTGTCTGAGCTGACTTCAGGAGGTGGAGGGGGACGGTGGATGGTGGATGATGCCTGCCAATCTTCAGACCAAACAACAAAACTGATTGTTTTTTGGTGAGTCATCGCTGCGTCTCCCAGCGAGGATTGCGCCCACAAAAACAGGTATTTGAAGCTAACACACGATCTTTTCAGAACCATAACCACGCGTTAACCACAGTGTTGTTGAAAGTCTCAGCACTACAGAATAACGTACAAATGCGACAAATCCAGACACGTACATTGTGCTGATAATTTTAACGTTTTCAAACTAAAAGCCAAAAATGTTTGTGATCCCTGCAAACATCAGCACTCACCCGTTCTTGATGAGGTCATAGTTGAGGGTGTTTTCAGGGTTGTCATCAGGAGTGGCTTTGCATGACTCCACAAACAGATTCACATTCGGTAGATCTGATTCAGCCTGAATGCCCATATAAATGGTCTCCAGCAGCATGACCTCCACCGGATAGGCGCTGGCCGGCACCTTGTTGGTGAAGTTGCCGTCGGAGTAGACCTCAAAAGTGTAGCCGAAGCTGCCGAAGCTGGACTCGGTGAAAATGTAGTCAGACTTGTGGAGATTGTAGTAGCTGGAGATGCTGATGGTTTTGGGAAACTGGCAGGCGATGTCGATCTTAACAGACTTCCTTCGGACTATGACCTCGTTGGGCAGCTCAAAGGAGATGATCTCATTGGTGAAAGACAAAACGTCCCCTTTGTCCTGTGTTTAAGAGACATACAAACCCGTTAGAGGCTGAGATGCAGATTTTTTAACCCCGCTATAACCAGCTGTGATTTGATGAGTCAGAAAACACCGGAGGATAATGGAGGATCATGTAAATGTTTCGCCACACCTCCAGTCTTGTGCCGCAGGTGCTGAACGACATGGTGCCCGTGATGTGGGTGCCATTGGAGGTGAGAGAGCACGTCGGGTCTCTCAGCTTCAGGAAGTTCACGTCAATGCCGGGCATGGAAGCTTCGTCGAGGATCACCATCATCTTGTTGGGGGAGCATTTGACTGTGGCCTTACCTGTAAATCACAATCTGTGTTAACTTCTTCATCAACAAAGACAGCGCAGACTGTTTTCTTTATTATCTCACAGAACAAATGTTAAACTTTGAGGAATAAGTGAAACAACTTTGGTTGATGTCGTTGCTGAATTAGATAAATTAGCTACATACAACCCTGAGGAGGATCGTGTACTGATGGCGTTGTGTTCTGCATGTATTTACATCTGCATGATCATGTAGAGGAGATAAGAGAGACTTCATCATCATCCGTCTGTTTACAGTGCAGTACACAGGGCAATGAAACTACAGCTACATTTCGAATCACAGACTTCTTCTGTCTCCACGCCGGCAATATTCATAGAGGCGATATGTTTTCAGGGCGTCTGTCCATCCCAGTCTTGTGCACAATCTCAAGAATGCCTTGAGGGAGTTTCTTCAAATTTGGCACAAACGTCTTCTTGGACTCAACAATACACTGAATAGATGTAGGTGGTTAAAGGTCAGAAGTCACTGTGACCTTGCATCCATCTCATTCTCAGTTATTTTGGCCTCAAGGATTCGTACACTAAACATAAGATAAGACATTTTATATCCAAAAGTTCAAAGGTCAGCTTCACTGTTATAATTGGTATATGTATATATCATACATTAAGACTGCTCTAAATATGTCTGTCACAGATAATTGGTCATTTATATCATATACTATGACAGGTTTTTGTAAGATAGATATTTGGTAATAATATCATATACACATATAAAGTTAAAAGATAATAATAATGCTATGTTTACAAAGGTTTAATAAGGAAGCTGTCTGTTTAATTTCACTCAATGTCTTTGACTTATGGAGAAGGGGTGAGGTTTAATAAGTGTATCCTTCCTCCCACTCCTTTTTGAATATGTAAATTAAATGAACTTGACAGTTGCTTTAAATTATCTGTAAATGTGTCTGTCTGTCTGTCTGTCTGTCTGTCTGCTTTTTTACACGTTCAAATATCAATATCAAGATCAATCTCATTAAGTTCTGCTTTTTGGCCATTATTCAGCATCATATCTCAGGAACAGACGGGGAGACATTTGGTCAGATACTCAATTGGTGCAACCTAGTCGCACTCTGAAGTCGCTGAATACTGGTGCTTGGGCGGTGACTTCCCGCATCAGGCACAGAAGACAAAAGCCATCCTTTCATGTCAGCATGATGTGCAGCCAGTCGCAGCAGCACTGGGGAAATGCAGCAGGACAACAACTTGTTTATCTTTGTGATTATTTTGTTCACTTGAACTGCCAGTCAGTTGAATGTCTGTCATCGTGGCTTCAGACAGCTGTTAGCACAAACAACAAGACTTTAACGTCTCTGCATTTGATCAACAGGATCGGCTGCAGACACAAAACAGACAGAGATTTAGGTATTAACATGTGTCACATATAAACAGCCCTGATGTGCTGCTGTTAGGATTACCTGCCTCTCTGTAACAACCTGTGACAGCTCCCTCAGTTTCTGACTCTGGCCCCTCAGAGGTCGGCGCTGTCGGCACGAATTGCTGACGAATTTATGTGTTAGAGTTAAACGACACTTATTTGTTGAAATGCACTGATTTGATATGGCTCACATCCCGTCTCCTAGCAACAGTCAACATCTCTTTTGACCATGATCTTTTCCCAACGAGAGTCTTCATCAGAGATAACTGACGATCTACAAACCTTGAACGAGAGCAGCTTGGGTCACCATGACGACAACACACCTCATGTCTGATTGGCTGAATGACAAAATAAAAAATAAAAAAGTTTCAGTGCAAAATGCTAAAAGAAGAAGAAGAAGAACATAACGTTACTGATAACATCTGATGCAGCGATAAACTGTAGAACATTAACTGTTTATTGTGCATGTGCTTTTATTTTAATATTTAGATTTAACAGAGAAGACGAGACAGAAACATATAAGACACAGACACATATAATCTCCCTCTTTGTTAGTCCTCCACCATATCCACAGAGACAACAGATCTACGCTCCGCTGACATCACACAAAGCAGTAAACAGGAAGTTATAACTCACATTCTTCCAGTTAAATAAAAGCGTTCACCTTTCATTTGTCTCTGCGGTGAAGCAGACTGGCACAAATCTGTACACGTCGCTGTGCTGTGGCGTCCAGCTCAGAATCACTTCAGCTTTTCCAAACTTCTCATCTCTGAACTCTTTGCTCATGTTCTGCGGCCCGCTGACCTGGAAGTCGTGTATGCTTCAGGAAAATAAAGACAAAAGGGAAGAAATGTGAAATAATTATCCTCCGTGGGCACCAAAGTATCGCCGTCTCCTTCGAGGCAATCAGAGGTGAAGAGTTCTCAGGGTCTTTCTTTAGTTAGTGACATGGTTAACACATGTAAGCAGTCCCTACCTGGCATGGTGAGCCTGTGCTTGGGCATGAAGCTGGAAGTTCTGACCCACAGAGGCGTAAAGAACAGCGCCATGTGACGGAGTCCTGGACAAGAACATGGGCTGGACGTGACCAGCCTCACAGCTCGGTATAGGAGGAAGGACTGTGACACAGAAACAAGAGGTCAGTTTTTAACCAGCGCTCAGTCATCACCGCATGTCTCCAGAAAAACAACATGTCTGCCTTTTTTAAAGGCATTCATGCCATCGAGGCAGCGGTGGACTCCAGCGAACTGAGCGACAGGGGACAGGAAAATAAATAGGGCACAGGTTTCTAGCATGTAGAGCAGCCTATGTAGCACTGAATCGTGTTTTCCTAAATGTTAAGGCCGCCATAAATGGCACTTTATCATGTTTAATCTGCCACAAACAACTGTCACCAGGTTTGATTGGGATATTAGGAAACAAGAATTTGTCTCAATACCCTAAATTGTAATGACTGTCTGTCAAGTCTTCAAGTCTTTTCAACCTACCAGTCACCAGAGTAAATGTTGGCATTAATGTTTCTGCAAACCAAGGATCCGTTACATTTGCACGTTATTACGAAAATTTCTGTGTTAAAGGGATAGTGCTCCCAAAAATGAAAATTCAGCCATTATCTACTCACCCATATGCCGAGGGAGGCTCAGGTGAAGTTTTAGATTCCAAGCGCGACGACGTGCCCAGAGAGGCAGTCAGAGCTACAGGCTACAATGAGGCTAAAAACAGAGTCCAAATGAGGTTTTTCCAAACAACTTTTTATGTCGGGGCTTCAGGACACTTGGATCACTACGGACGAGCAGTATGGAGATATTTTGTGGTTTCAATGATGTGTTTTTGGACGTTTGAATCTGGGGCGCCATCAGCCTCCATTAGGTGGAGTTGTGTTGCTACCTCCTCTCCCCTTGGATCTCTGCAAGTGATGTGAGGACTCTAAAACTTCACCTGAGCCTCCCTCGGCATATGGGTGAGTAGATAATGGCTGAATTTTCATTTTTGGGTGCACTATCCCTTTAACAACGCCGTGGTTAATGTGTGGTTATGTTTAGGCACAAGATCATGTTTTGCCTTAAAATACCTGGTTATGGGTGCACAATCCCAGCTGGAAAAACAGTAATGTCTCAGTAAAAAACAATTAGTTTTTGTGGCACTATCACAGCAGGAAAAGCAGCAACGGTCCCTAAAAGACAGCCACGTCTGGTGCTTAAAAAGCTGCTGGAAACACAGCGATGAGTCACTAAAACAGTTCTGCTGTTTGTTGGTGCTGAACAGTGCTCTGAAGCTTGGCAGGTGTCACACTATCCACCATCCCCTCCACCTCCTGATGAGACAGTCAGATACGTATTATATGTCTAATTTTCAGGCTGTTCTCATAATTGTTTTACATTGTTCTCCTATGAAAAGCAACACACCAAAATCCGCTGACGGCAGTAAACAGGAAGCAGTCCTGGGCGCCTGTAAGGAGGCACGTTGGGGAGGTGGATGGGACTTTCTCCTGGAGTCACGTGATCAGATCTGTGTGAACTTTGAGTCATTTTAAGGTTCGTCCTCACCATGTTTCTGTTCCCAAACCTAACCTCAGTAACTTTACTTACGTTCATTACATAACTGTAGGTTAAGGGCGAAACATCATCAGTCGGGTGCATATTTATACACGAAACATTGTGTGAAAAAATAATATGATTGAGAGAATGATGTCGTCATTTGAGAAAGAATATCAGGATATAATGACACTGATGATGTAACTGTGTTACTTTACAGTATCGCTGTGTTTTAAATGACCAAAATATAAAATAAACTGCTCAGTTACTTATTATCACAACTTAATGACCTTTATCCTCATGAAATCCTAAATGTATTCTTCTATTATCAGACAGGTTTTAAACATTTTAAAGTGTAACTGAAAATGTAAAGAAGACCAGGATAACATTTATAGACCTCTGCTGTAACAAATCGATCATGTTATTCAGGGTCAGACGATCAGGTGTGTCTCTCTGATGCACATGCACTCACTCTCCATGGAGAACTGCAGCTTCACTTTGCAGAGAGGAGGTGAATTCATGTCGGAGGCCTCCCGAAACACTGATGTTCCATCAGCGTAGGTCAAAGTGATGTTTTTCCTGGAAAAGTCCTCCAGCATCACCTCAAACACGTGGACGCCAACGGCCACTTGACCTGAAGTTCTCAGTGTGCAGGTAGTCTGAGAGGACACGGAGAGGGTAGTGAAGATGAGTCAAATGCTTTTGTCTGTTTGCAGTCTGACCTACAGGGGAAAGACTCAGCGAGAATTGTGTCTGAACATCAGTAGGTAAAAAAAACAGAAGACTTTTTGAGCTATGTCTTTATAAAAGAAGGTCGATATATATACCTACTGTAAATATACCCAGAATAACCACTACAATGTGAACATGCACAGTAAAGTCACAATATAATCAAACACGAGCTCCTGTTGTGTCTTTACCTCGTCCACAGTGAAGTTTGCAGGAGGTGTGGCGTCTGATGCAAAACGACATCTCACGTGATCTCCGTCTGGATCGTGTGCCAGCAGATGAAGCCTTGTAAAGCAGTTCTGAGGCGCCCTGCGTGAAAACACAGTTTAATATTTGGATTAGATAAAAACTAAACACATAATCTGTACATGTTGCCTCTGGGAAATATCATCAGAGAGCATGAAATCAATTTCCAATCCTGTGCTGATGATACTCAGCTGTATATCTTATTCTCATCACATGATAAAAGCCCAACTGAGAAACTGTCCCGCTGCATCGACCAAATGAATACATGGATGTCCCAAAATTTCCTGCAACTCAACAGGGACAAAACTGAGGTTCTAATCATCAGTGCAGAAGAAAAGCTTTTTTAATTTAATACTCATTTACAGAGGCTGTCTCTGACCAAAAAAAGCTTTTCCTCTGCACTGATCATGTCCAATTCCACAGGTGTAAAATAAGTTGATGGCTTTTTATTGTGTTTGTGCACGTGCTTAACTCAGAGTGAACATACTCAGAGTTGACTGAACTAATTCAAATCAGCTGTTCTGGAACTGGATACTCAGAGCTGCCCAGCTCAGGGTAAGTCAAGTCAGAGTTCAGGATTAGACTCAGAGTTTGTTGAACCTCCTACCTGGAATACTCCTCTGATCTCAACCCCGTCCACAGCAAAGTAATGCTGAGCTTCCCTGCTATTCTGAACTGGAGCCTCACCAACCGCCTGAAGGTAATACACTGACTATATTTAAGTACCTCATATGACACCACTTCAAAAATTCTGAACTAACCCTTTAAATATTTATAATGTAACTTGAGTTCAACTTCTCAGAGGTGACGTTTATGTTATTTCCAGATCTGTATAATGTTATCAGTCTATTAATGATCTGCAAACAGAACAGAGTGTTGAATTAAGAAACAGCAAGAGTTAAATATCATCTTCAGTGTTCCTTCATGTGCACCGACTGACCGTTTGTGCTCCGATATGTGACGTCACATCTTTATCCTAGTGTGAAAAGAAGCCGTTTGTACCGTAAAGAGGACACTGTGGTCGTCACAGGACAGCCGTTGAGGGCGTGTGAGTCAGATCGGCTTCCCAGGTCCAACTCTGCGTGAGCCGTCCAGTTTGTTTTCCCGTCGACATTTGACCCCCAGCAGCAGCCCGAATCACTGAGAGGAGGAAGATGAAGGTGTTATTATCACTCATTAATATACTGACCCCAACATGCCCCCCCACGTCCAGCTTCATCCTCATCTTCTGCCTCTGTCTCCAGCCCCTCAGCCTGCTCTGCTTCACCATTCCCAGCCCACCTCAGCCATCATTCCACTCAAGCCTTCAGCTAATCAGATACACAAACCAAACTGGACCCTTTTGATGCGAAGGAGCAGCGGCTCTACTCCGAGCTCCCTCCAGATGTCCGAGCTCCTCCCCCTACCTCTAAGGCTGAGCCCTACGGAGGAAATTCATTTCAGCTGTTTGGTCTCATTCTTTCAGTCACTACCCAGAGCTCAGGACCGTAGGAGAAAACAAAACAACAACAACACAGTTCACCCACGGTCATGAGCTTTGTAACTTTTTGAAAAGTGCTGTATGAATAAAGGTTATCACACCGGTTTAACCTGCTGTGTGTTTCAGATGTGGATCATGTTATTGTGTTGTGACCTCTGTTTAATTCAGCGTTAAGTCTCGTAGTCTCTTCTCAGTGTTTTTACAGCCATTTCAACAACACAGTTAGGCTCCACTGTGGCGTGGGATTACCACAGGCGTCAATGCACGCTATTATGACGGGCACCAGTGCACGCTATTATGACGGGCGCCAGTGCACGCTATTATGACGGGCGCCAGTGCACGCTATTATGACGGGCGCCAGTGCACGCTAATGTTAGGTGCACCATTGCACGGCAATATGACGCTAATACGACGGGCCCCAGTGTTGGCTAATATGATGCTAGTACGACGGGCTCCGGTGCGCGCTAATAGGCTCGTTGGAGATGAACTGCGCCTCGCCTGCAAGTGGACGAGATCAGGCGGCTGCAGCAGGAGACGGTGACAAAAAGCTGCTGTCAGGTTGGACAGTTTCCAGCAGCCTTCAGGCCGTACAGGAAGTCACAGAAACACTCACATCTTGTCCGATTGATTATTGAAATATTATCAGACCCATTGGTGATGGAATCTGCGCAGGCCTTGCTCATCTCCAACGAGCCTAATGTTAGGGGCCCTCATGTGGGCTAATATGACACTAATATGACGGGCCCCAGTGCACACTGTTGGTTATGAAGCACACACACACACACACACACACACACACACACACACACACACACACACACCATTAGGCACACATATATATTTTACCAACAATGTGTTGGATCAGCAGCTTCGCTTCATTCAAAGAACATATAGAAAAGTTTTTACAGTGTATGCAGAATAAGCAAATCATTTTTTATAGGTTGCTACTATTTTACAGAAAAGATGAAAGCCACACTGGAGATGACTTTGACTGTTCGAGGGCGTGTACAGCAAATGGCATCACTTTTAACTTAACGTGGGTTTTTCTTTGAACAGAGGAAATCTGAATCAGTCGCACTGGCCCGCTCTCTGTGCAACACACTGATGGAGGATCCGCTCTCTCTACAGGCCCCAGCGCCGCTGCACTGCCTGAGGCTCCATGTTTCATGTTTGTACTGAGGTTTGCTTTACTGAATTACACTCTGTAGATACGTCTGCATATATCTGATGTCATTTTGTCATCAGCCTCCTGTGATGTGACTGACCTCAGAGAAAAGGAGCTCTTATTGGTTAAGATGGTCGCTGTGGTGTGACCTTCAGACTGGCACCACCTGCCCTTGCCGGTGGTATCGTGGTCTGTTTGCAGGACGCTGGACTTGTCAAAGCTCGTGCACACTCCACTGCCACATGTGAAGGATGACTGGTCTCCACAGCTGCGTCTGCCGTTCTGTCTGTGATAAAAAGTCACCTGCAGGGTTTAAAGAACATTTTAAAAAAAACATTAAAATTGTGCAAAAATAGTATTTCTATTGTCTAAAAATTGCCCCAAAGAACTTAAAGTAAGTCCCAAATGTTCTGTTTTTGGTTATTCTGCAATTGGACCATGTCATCTGGGGACGAGGAACAGACGTGTGCATGTTTGTTTGTGCACAGACGGTGGTAAACAAAGTGTTTGTGGTTAAAAGATCCTCATTGGACAAAAGTGACTGAAATGTGTTATTTATTCCTTAATAATACTTAAAAAACAATGAAGCTCAGCCTTCAGTTAAACCGGGGAGACTTCTTCATGCTGTATCCATTCACAGTTCTGTCTCTGGGGTCTAATCGCCAAAGACTTTCACATTTATTTATTTTATTTATTCAACAGGGACAGTGCACAGTTTATGAGCTATGAGCTCATCTTCACCTGTCGTCCCTGGGCAGGAAACAGAGAATAATTTCTCTATTGCAAAAACGAACATATTCATGACACAACGGCTTCAGCAGTAACAACAGCAAGACAACACAACATCAAGTTATCGAAACATAAACACAGCATCAACAATAAAACTACAACAGTAAGATAACACAAGATTTCATGCTGTTAGATGTTAGTGTGTGAGTTCATGTGTGACGGGACATGATGGGGTTGATTTAAGCCATGATTTCATCTTCAATTCAAAACCAACTGATCTCACCTGGCACCGAGCTCCAACAGTTAGTATCTCTAACAGAGACTGAACCACCAGACTCAGCAGATCTGAGCTGTGCTGCACCGTCGCCGCTGCTGGTCGTCCAAGATGTCCTCCCACTGTCTGAGCTCAGCTGTACGAACTCTTTTAGTGAAGGACACTTTGAACACTTGACCAGCATCAGTGAGACACACAGAGCTGTCAGAGCTCAGGGGATTATGTCTCTGAATGATGTCACAGTGGTGATTGCATGATGGTTTTTGTTTATCCCCTGAGTGTTTGCATTGTATTGTTAGTTTATAAGTATTTGCAGTGGGGCAAGTGTTTTCTCCCAGCTTGTGACCAGCGTGTAATGCAGTGCATTTCTCACACGTATGTGCACGTTTAAATAAATATTCTTTTCTCTCAGAACAAGTCTGTCCTGATTGAAATAAGGTAACAGTTTTTATGCACTTTTTTGAGTTGGATGGAGTGAAAATAAATAAGTTAGATGAGACTGAATAAAATAATTTGACCACCAACTATCACCACAACAAAGTGTTTCAGCTGCTCAGTCTTTTCTAGGTGGTTGCACTAAACTAAACGAGTGTGTCAGAGTTTAAAAGACTCACAATGATGCCAGAGTTGGAGCTATTTGTCAGCCTGTGTTCTTGTTCTCCAATCCCTGTGACTCGTGGGTCATAAACAGGCTGCAGTTTCTCTTGTTTTTAATTTACCCCAAAAGATTATGAACATCCAGCTTCACTCCTGACTGCAGCACAAGTTACCCTGAGTCTGTTACACTAACACGTGTCCCCGCAAAACAATGTCGTGTAGGAACTATAGTTACTCCCACTTGAGGTGAAGGGGACATAAAACAGCAGCTTAAAGGTGCAGATGAAGATATGTAAATGAAATAATAGTTCAAGTGTAAATAATGACAGTTACATATTTAAAAAGATGCATGCAAAATGTTGCCTTCATTTTTTTTTTTTTTTTGGTTGCACCAGTTTATTGTTTTTAGAAAACAGGATGAAAAAGAACATCGTGTTCGTCCGTCTGGATTTTTGTTTTGGTGTGTTTGTCTTGGCAGGTTGGAAAAATTCCACAAAGTTTTGTAAAGGCATGTCATGAATCAGTCTGCAGGAATGAGCGACACGCAGGTTTTTCAAACGCCAAGAAGCATGTTTTCATCCAGCCGTCATGGTTTAACATGTACGTGTTCTACAGCAGAGACATGTTTCCTTACGTAAACTGACGACCCCTGACTAACTGATGCATTTTGTTTATAATCGTTCATATTATATTCAACAATAACAGAACAACTGATAAACTGTGCAACTGTTAGAGTCGGAGGATCACAGAGAGGAGTCCTCTCAGTCAGCTGGTCCTAAGGCTCACCTCCTCTGTCAGCACATCAGGACAACCCTCACACAATCCAGCCCAACTAAACTATCGCTACAGAAAAAGAAAACTCCATCAGCTGTTGGACATCTACCACAAAAACCCAAACACACTTCAATGCTGTTTGTCCCTAAACAGACAGAACACAATGGCAAACTATCTGACCGCTGTGACACATCAGAAACTGAGAAAGACTCTGACTATGCACAGACTCAGTGATGTCACAGCCTGGACGTAGAGACAGACAGACACAGGCAGAGGACAGGCTGTGTCCTCTCTGTCCTCAGAGACAGGTGGAGACAGAGCAACACTTCCTGCCACAGTGCAGCACATATGAAGACATCACAACAAAGTTCTTCACAAGATTTTGATGAAATTTTGATTCACTCTCTGACCAGACTGACATGATGTCACATCAGCAAGATATGTCAGTGATGTCACAGCCACAGCGTCTCCTCACAGCTCACACTCTTCCATCTCATGTATTCCTTGAGCTGATGAGTTTTCTATCGTTTTGTATTAATACATTGTTGTTAATTGTTTCTGGATTCACTGTCTTAAATTGTAATCGTGAAATGTCGTGCCAAACAAAGCTTAGTGAACTGAAGTGGAATAATGTCAAAGAGACAAGGCCCCAGTAGATCAGATTACTGCGACTGCCTTTTAAATGAGTTGTTCATGAACTTCAGCTTTTTCAGGATGCTGCTGCTCAGGTCCTGACGACAGCTGAGAAATATAACCACATTACTCCAGATCTAAAATCCTTACACTGACTACCTGTCACTCAGAGAACTGATTTCATAATCACTCTGTGGCTCAGCACCCAAATATATCTCTGACATGCATATAAACCTTCTCGGACCCCGAGGACATCTGAGGACATCTGTGGTCAGCTGACTGACCGTCCCAAGAGTCCAAACAAAACATGTTGAAGCAGCACAAACCTGGAATAACCTCCAGGTGATGTCAGACAGCCCCGACTCTGAACACACCAAGGCCAAAGCTGAAAACGTTCCTTTCTAACACCACCTGCTCCACCCTGGAATGACTGCAATTAATTTTTAAACTAATTTTTAAATCATTTTAATGATTTAAATAATGATTGTTTAAAAATTGTAAATCATTTAACTATTCATTTCACCTTTTGTACCTTTCCTCTTCAGTCTTTTATTGTAAATCTGGATCCTTTATTATGTTTTATGTTCCACTGCTCTGTAAAGCTCTTTGTGTGCTACACAAATAAAGCTGCCTCGCCAGTTAAGTAGTCAATGCAACAACTGCAGGAAGTGAATTTGTATCAGATTATTTCCTGTAAATGTCACTTTACAGATGAGTTAACCTGATATTTTCAGAGACAGAGAGTTTTCATACAATTTTCCATCTGTATTCTGCATTTTTTATTATTTCATATCTATTAATATAATATTATATATTAATATAATATATATTATTTATATCAACAGGCCTATATTTGGGACAGGCCTTTAATTCCTTTCACACAAAACTGTTGCTCAGCAAAGATCAGGAAATACAGTTAAATTGTATATTTAAACCAGTATGAATATTACTTGTGTAAAAATTAGACTTCAGATAATATATCAGTTATAAATCATTCAATTGACGGAGCATCAGAGCCTTACAGAGAGAGAGTTACGGCACCCGACATACCAACACAACCCCACTTTATCCTGTTTAAACAATCCTCACAACTTGGATTAATTTTTAGGATTAATTTATATGAATATTTTTAGGAACGAGGAACTGACAACAACCTGCTTTTGCACATCTGAAGAATTTCTATAAAAACTAGAGCGCTCGGAGAGCGCAGACCTCCGCCAAGCAGCTCGGATTTCCCGCCATTTTATTATTTTATCCACTTCGCTTCAACCGATCACCACCATCATCTGTTCCTTGACCCATTATCAACCTTTCCTGAAAATGTCATCAAAATCCATTCAGAACTTTTTGAGTTATTTTGCAGACAAACAGATCAACGCTGGTGAAAACATGACCTCCTTGGCGGAGGTAACAAACCATTTGGCAACCAGACCAGGATTCTAATAGAGACAGGCGTTTAATTGTCAAAATGTGGAGCCACACCAGGCTGGTAAAACTGACTGAGTGTTAAAGTGAAGTTTTACAGTACTTAATAGGCTTCATTTTAGACTGGTTGAATGGTTTCTTCCTCCTGAACCTCGCTCATTGTTCTGTCAGCTCTGTGGCTGTTTTAACTGCAGGACGAGGCTGTTCAGCAGAGAGTGAAGGATCTGTGAGTACCGCTTGTGTTCATGTCTTCACTGCCCTTATCCCATGAGATTTATACCCAGCTGACACAACGGATGTCAATACGGCGTCAGTGAGACGTTGGACTCTTGGGTGGGACAGACGTGAAACTTTGGTTGGAATGAAAATCGCAGTGAGGATACTTTAAATGTCTGGTGACGTCAGAAGTTCACGGTGTGAGGACGTTAAAATGATCATATTTTGCAGACGCTGGGTTTATGTGTCGTTATTCTACTTTAAGATGACGCTGGCATGAAGTGTTGTGGTTAGCACTGTTGCCTCAAAGCAAGAGGGTTTCTAGTTGAGACCTGGGGTGGGGGGTCCAAACCCCTTCTGTGCAGAGTCTGCATGTTCTCCCTGTGTCAGCGTGGGTTTCCTCCAAGTGCTCCAGCTTCCTCCCACAGCCCAAAGACTGTGTGAATGGTTATTCAGTTATTCAAATGTTCAGATCCTCCAGTTAAGTAAAGGTACCAATACCACACTGTAAAAAATGCTCTGTTACTAGTGAAAGTCCTGCGTTGAAAATGTTACTAAAAGTTTATAAGTTTCACCAGGAAAATGTATTTAAGTATTAAATCTAAAAGTTCTCAGTGCAGAAAAAAAAATTAATTCAATGATTCAAAAGTGAAAACGTACAAATTTAAAGGAAAAGCAGAAAATCCTCATATTGATGAGGCTGGAGCTCAGGTTTCAGCTCAGTCCAGTTTTCTTTATAAAGCCCAAATCACAAATCACAGTTTGCCTCAGAGGCTTTACAGCACACGGCATCCCTCTGTCCTGTGGACCCTCACAGCTGATCAGGGGAAACTCCCCAAAAAACCCTTTAACAGGGAGAAACATGCAGAACATGATGGTTGCTGTCAGCTGTCTGCAACACGTGATGATGTACTGCATGAAAATGACAAATGATTATAAAAATAGCTGCCAGTTAATTTTCTAATCAATCAACAAATCGTTTCAGCTGCACTTTCATATTTCTATAGTTTGTGAACAAAAACCTTAATTTGTAAGTAGTAAATTTATCAGATTGTGTTGAAGAACAATGTTTCCCTGTGAAGTGGAGTAATTGTATAAAGTGGAGATTAAAATACTCGAGCAGGGCGTCAGTAGCGTAGTGGATAGTGTCGGGGCCCCATGTACAGAGGCACTGCCTCTGTACATGGGGCCCCATGCTGCATGCCAGTCCCCAGTCTCTCTCTGTCTCCCCATTTCACTCTCTGTCCTGTCATTAAAGGCAAAAGCCCACAAAAATAATCTAAACAAAATAATACTCGAGCAAAGTAAAAGTGCTGGTAAAAGTTGTACTTCAGTACAGCACATGAGTAAATATAAATATACTAAGTCAGGAAAAGTGCTGATTCTGACAAAGTTTAATAAGGCTGATTGTTTGTTTGTTTGTCAAACAGTGTGACTTGATTCTGAAATAAAAATGAGTTAAATCCTTGTTGGTCCAGTGAACGTATCACACTGGTTTACTGTCAGTCGTCTGGTGTGCTTCCAGTGTTGCTGCTCTCTTTGATAAAACATTCATGAACATTTGAAGGAGATGATAAACATGGCTCACCCCATACGTCCCATCCTTATTCCTGTGTGGAGGCATGAACGTGATGCTGTCTCCATAAAAGCTGAGAGTCGCTGAACTCCCCAACAGTGCGAAGAGCAGCAGGGCGACTGCACCTGCCTCCATGATGTCTCGAGTTTATCTGCTGCTACAGACGCTCGTTCAGTCAGTTTCAGTCTCACAGATGTGAGAGGCGGCTCCTGAAGAATTCACCCAACAGGACCAACCGGATCCACAACAACTTCTGACGCTATTTTAAAAAGCAGCAGGCATCGTTGAGATCTTATTATGAGATAAGTTTACATTTGTTTGTGAAGAACTTTATCAGAGTCGGATCAGCTTTCAGTTTAGGACGAGGATAGTGAAAGTATTTTCCACCTGAATTCTATTTTGTCATGTTTCTGTGTCCCAGTGACTGATGGGAACAACAGTTTGAAACTGGTCCAGTGCTGAGAGAGAGCGCTGCAGCCGGCAGCAGTGAAAACAGGCTGCAACGGACAATTTTGTGCTGTCAGTGTCCGTCCACTAACAGTGTTTGTTTCTGTCACTGACAGGCTCAGGTTGTTATTCTAAGTGTCTGACAACATGATGAAAGGATCCCTACAGAGATGGAGCTTTGTGTTAAAGAGTAAAAAGTATCTGCAACTCACCTTTGATTCACGTTACAGGACAATCAAATCAAAAACTAATAGACTGAAAAGCAGCTTCTACCCCAGAGCTGTCATCGCACTGAACTATGCACAAACCTGAAATAACTTGAACATTTAATTCTTCTGCTAGCTGGTGCAATCAATCCTGTTGTGCAATATCTATCGTGTGTGTGTGTGTGTGTGTGTGTGTGTGTGTGTGTGTGTGTGTGTGTGTGTGTGTGTGTGTGTGTGTGTGTGTGTGAGTGTACAGCTTTAAACTTTTTCTTTTGTATTTATTTAACTGACATTGTGCCTGTTGTTTATCTTGTTTGTTCTCATTTGCTGTTTGTCAAATAGCACTGAGCTCTACCTCATTTTGGTTGGACTTGTGCAATGACAATAAAGATATTCTGATTCTGAGATATATTGGGTGTAAAGTTTAACTTCAATCTCTCAATCTGTATATTACAAGACATGTTACATGACACTGTGAGGTATGGATTGCTCTTTTTTCTTCAGTTGTATTAAAGAAACTTTGACTCCAGGATCAGAGATCCACTCACCCTCCTACACTCATTCGTTGGAAAAAAGAAACGTGCTATTATTTGAATATGGAGAAAACAACAAACCTCGGAAAAGAACAAATTAGCTCAGTTTGAAAACATATGGGGAGAGACTCTATGAAGAAAAGAGGAAAAATGAATTGAGGTTCTGTCCCGTTCTGTTACAGAGGGTCAGGTGGACTGCGGTGACACGTTGGGTATGATTACTGGTTACAGTCGAAATGAGTGTTTTGTTTTGGAGTTTAACGTGAGAGAGATACAGATGCTGAACGTGTATGTTTGGTATTGTTGTCTGTTCTTTGTTGTTTCTTTTGTTTGTTTGTTTGTTTGTTTGTTTGTTTGTTTTACTTTTCTTCTTTGGTCATTTCATGGTTGTTTTGTGTCTCTTTGCACTTCCCTTCTTTTCTTTGTGGTCTTTTTGTGCTAATGACTGTAGGAGAACCAGAGACACTACCACACCAACCAGAACTAAATAAATGGCTTTTTATAATATTTACATTTTTATATACTCGGGGAGAACAGCACAAAGACGCTGCACCAAACACACAAAATGTATTAAGCATAATTAAACCGGGCTGATCTCCTCCTCTAGAAAACAAAACCCAGTCAAAGCCATGACAGTGACGGCACCTGTCAGAAAGTCACATGTATAGAAACATATCACAGCTACTCATCCTGTCTCCAACATGTGCCTTGTACAGTTTACAGCCCGTGCAGTGAAGGCACATTACACCAACACACACACACACACACACACACACACACACACTGTAATAATGCTCTGTACATTAAGTGTTACGCAGGAGAGAGACCCAAATCAGTTAAACTGTCAATATGCATTCATATTATCACTGATATATAAATGTATTATCAGCATTTTACCTTTTACCTTTTTTACCTTTACCATTTCACCTAAAGAATTGCATTTGAGTAAATGGTGCCTCCACTGGTTGCAGAAGACGGGACAAAAATAACATGTATTAATGTTAATATAATGTATTGATTTCTGTGAATTCTCTTGAAGAACCTGAGAATCTGTTCTCTCTCTCTGTCTATAGGGGAGACGTGTTCCTACAGAAACAAAATATTATCTATGAAGGAGTTTTTGTCGGTTCAACGTGACAGATTTGGTGCGCTGTGATGACAACTGAGCTCAACTGTTGCCTGAAGGGGAAATGTTACTGTCAATCAAATCTGATCAAACCGCACCAACACAGTCCTGATGACACAGAGGCAAAGTCAAAATATTAGATCAATAAATTACTTAATTTAAGAAAATTGAAAAACATAAAACAATGATTAAATATAACAAACTCAATAATTAAATGTAGCTGTAAACATCCATAAAAAATGATCAAACACAAAATTAATTTCAATTGCTCCTTTCCTTAAGGCCTCTTATTTCTGATGCCATATTGTTGCTTTGGAGTCCACCCATCTCCTCTTGTGAATGTGGAATGTTTCCAATGATAAATATTAAATGTCCAAGAAAAAAAAGTTCTTATTACCTTCAAAAGAAAAATGTCTTAAAAATGTATAAATGTAAAAAATATCTTACTATGACGAAAACTGTGTCTGTCTGTGTGTGTTCCAGGTTTCTCTCCTGACTTGGTCAATCCATGTGAAATTTGGCACAGTGGTAGAGGGTCATGGGAGGATGCCAATGAAGCAATATTACATCAACTGGCCAAAGGGGGGCGCTATAGCAACCCATTGAAATGTCAAACTTTGAATGGGCATATCTCATGCCCCATATGTGGTAGAGACATGAAACTTTGCACAGAGATGCCTCTCCTCATGAGGAACACATTTGCCTCAAGAACCCATAACTTCCGCTTATATAGATTTTCCACCATTTTGATTTTTTTGAAAAACACTTCAAATGGATCTCTTCCTAGGAAGTTTGAGCGATCTGCATGAAACTGGGTGAACATAATCTAGGGAGCAATATCTAAAGTTCCCTCTTGGCAAAAGTTGGAAAACTTCCTAAAACTGAGCTTCTATAAGGCAATGAATATTGCGGAGGGCGTGGCTCATCACATAAAGGTGTAGAACATCTCAAGGGTTTCACCCATCACCACGCAACTTTGTAGGCATATGACCACACATAATCTGAGGGGACCCCTCCATTATTGAGCCCATCAAACAAAATGGGGGCGCTAGAGAGCTCATTTCTTATCTAGGCCTAACCGCCATATGGATTTTTACTAAACTTGGTAGATATGTAGAACAGGACGCCTCAAGGTGACTGGAGAAATTTAACTCTAATTGGCAACTGGGTGGCGCTATAACAACAGAAAAATGCTTCCAAATGGCTAAAATGCGACCGATCGCTGTGGCTCCCCCTGTGGACCAATGTTGGTGTTGTTTCTAATGTTTGGTATGACTAAGTCATGGTATGGTATGCTGTACATAATCACGGAAACTGTCAGTGTGTCATTCTGTCAGTCAGTCATTCTGTCTGTCCCACGTTTTTCTACTCACTGACGTGGTCAATCTACTGTACTTTCAATAAAGCAATCGTACTATCAACTTCACAAACACTCTGTCTGAATACATTGCTCTTCTTAATGGGTTCAGTTGACTATTTAATCTGCAGTTTCCTATGACCTGTGTCCCAAACACACACCATGTGAAACTGCACGTGGGTGACTGTGCACTCAGTGGGTATGGACTAGCATATGTATAATACACAAAGTATGTAGTACTCTAACTGATCTTACTGTCTGATCCTATTAAGGACTTAGTGCTGATTGGTCAAACAGGCAGACACTGAGTGTTGTTTTATGGGATTTAACTGGACGTGACTGTACATGAGTGAAAATAGATTTTATAAATATGTAAATAACCATGATAAATTATTTAAGGGCTGCGCACCAGTCACCAGTCCCGGAGGGCTTTCCGTTTGTCTGCGTAAACATTCCTTCGCTTATGTTAGGTTTGGGGCACTCGAGGATCCGTAGTGACGTCAGCTTGTAGAAATTGTCAGAGTGGCAAGATGGCTACGGAACCAAATAAGACTGAGATCCTGACCATTTTCAAGAGATTAAGATCCGTACCGACGAACAAGGTAACGGACCGAGCCGCCGCCGGTGTTGATGTGTCTGTGTGTGTCTCTGTGTGTGTCTGTGTGTGTGTGTGGCTCGTGTTGGCGGTTTGTCTGTCCGGTGTGATCCGGTGAGCTGCCTCAGCTAACTGTTTCCTAGCAGGAAGCTAACTGTGTAGCTAACGGTAGGCCCGGCTACACGGTGACACCGCTAACGGGAGCTAACAGCTGCTAGCCTGCCGGTAAATGAGTCTAACATAAAGGCCACGTATACGGTTTGTGTTCGCGAAGGAAGGAAGCTAACAGGCTGAGCTACACTGCGTCTCAGAAATGAAAGAGTGAAGGAGCTAAAATAAAACTGTAAATATGCGGTTACCGAGAATAAGACGCGCAGTTTAGTGACAATGTTAACGTTGTAATTCGAAGTCGTAACGTCTGACAGTGTTGAAGCATATGTCGCTAATGCTAACAGTGTCTGATGTACAGTTGGTACATGATAACTGAACATATGTTCAGTGTAATATTCATTTACTGTCGAGTTTGATTTGACATGTTTAACAGAGCTGGCTCCAACGAAAGCGCATATTAAATGACTCAGTACATTTAATAAAGTACTGTAACAGTTACTTGTACTTGATTGAGTATTTCCATTTGATCCTACATTATTCTTCTCCTCCATCTCAGAGGTAAATAATATACTTCACAATCAGAAATACTTTATTTCGTAGAGAATGTTAGAAGTAGAAATAAGAAGTATAAGAACGAAGCATGTAAAAATGAAATATATGCTCCAGTGTTGACACCAGTATGTAATATTTGATATGTATAACATGTAAAATGTGCTGCGTATGTAAAGTGTGTAAAAATTAAAGATATACTTAATGCTACAGTACAATGTATAAAACTAGTATGTCAAGTTAGAAATATATATAAAAAAATGTGTTTAATGCTTCAATGTGAATACTAGTATGTAAAATATTTGATAGTACACCATATGTGTAATGTGCTGAATATGTGAAGTGTGTAAAAATATAAAAATTGATGCCTTATGCTACAGTACATTGTATTAAACCGGTATGTAAACTTAGAAATATAAGAATATGTGCCATATGGTACAATACAATGTGTTAAACTAGTATGTAAAGTTAAAAATACAAAAGATATATGTGTAATGCTACAATGTACAGCCCCCCAAAAACACATTATAAATAAATATATGATAAATATTTACAGTATGTGCAACATATATTAAATATATGTTCTCCCGCAGCGCACCATTCATGTGACCATCAACCTGTACAACTCCTCCCTCAGAGTGTCGGCTGCTCTGAGTCAGTACACTGGCACTAGGTTTGCAGTGATGTACCAGTTTCAAGGTACACCGTGATATGAAAATGAATGTTTTCATACCCTGTGCTCATCCACGATATTGGGAAAGAATTGCAACTGGACGGAAAATCTCATCTTTATTTTAGTAATAGTCAAAGGGGAAACTACTTACACATACTTCCATTTTTAAAATGGTCTCAGGTTTTAATTACAGTAATGAAACATTTGTTTAACCTTCTGTTTTCATTTCTTTAAGGCTCCGTCTGACTAATAATTAATACTGTGAAACCACAATATCTCTGAGACAGTTCTGTTCTGTGGAAGTCTCTTACTGTTGCGACCCTGACTGTAGCTCAGAAACAGAAATATGGTATTTATCCCTGCGGGGGAGTTGTGGTTCCTGACAGTCGAGGATTATAGCAGTAAAAGTAAGAAGTGTATGTATGTTAAAATCTAAAATAAAATAGGTGCAGTATGGTACAGTGTAAATACTAGTATGTAAAACATTTTACAATACAGTATATGCATAATGTGCTGGGTATTTAAAGTGTGTAAAAAAAACAAAAAAAAAACCATACATAACATTGTGCCAGGCTGCAGGTTCTACCAATCAAGGTATGACACACAGTCTATTCAGCACATCTGAAATAAATCCTAATATTTTGGACCAATGTGACAGAAGATATGTGTCTTCTTGTAATTTCAGCCATATGTTCTTCTTTTCTTCCAGACAACAGAAACTTTCGACTGACTTTTTTAATGATGTCAACAAAGGTGCTAGGAGTCCAGATAAAGATGGATCCCTTTATTGCTATATTTGGTGTATCATCTGAACAGCTCCTCAAAATCAGAAATATTATCCTTTACTTCTCTTTTGGCGAGACGTTACACTTTACTCCTGTAGAAATGTCAACATTTATAATCGAGACGTCATGTAATGTCATAGCTGGCGCCGCTGTGGCCTATAATTATAGTTTGACAGTGGGTTGATGTCAGATATGTAAAGGTGCTAAAACATCAGCCTGACTTTACTGTAACTACAGTGTACTGAACCTTAAACAACATCATGTAATGGAAACACACATGTGAAGTCACAAGTTACAGGTTTCAGGTCCACCACATCATCATCACGCCATGTGACAAACAACTCTCCGCAGCGTAGTTAACATCCAGGTGATAGGTGCTTATTAGAGACCTTGTTAGATTTGTTGCAGTCATACAAGCTGATGAAATGTACACGCTCTCTCTGTGCAGGTATGTTTTGACTGCGCAGCTAAAAACCCGAGCTGGGCGAGTATTCCATATGGTGTGTTCTTATGCATTGACTGCTCTGGCATCCACCGCTCCCTGGGAGTGCATCTCAGCTTCATCAGGTAAGCCTCACTGTTAACGATGATCATAGTTTTCAGCAGTCATCATCACACCGCATACCTCTCTGACAGTTTCAGTAAATAGCTGAGCTGTCTGAAAGAGAGGCGGAATGACACTTTAATTGCTGTGGGCTGCGTAGTGAATAGTTTAGTCTTTTGACTGCAGATTGTGAATGAGTCAGAGTTCACAGACACTCAGTGACCTGTAGGGTCATGGTCAGGTGTACCTGGAGTGCTGACTTCTCCTTGTTCTTCACGTTGTGCCTCAGGTCCACCGAGTTAGACTCCAACTGGAACTGGTTTCAGCTCAGATGTATGCAGGTTGGAGGCAATGCCAACGCGGTAAGTCAGACTGAGATCAGGCCTGAAAACAACATCTTTCATGTACTCTAGGCAGTGTCATTGGCTGGTAATATTTGGGTGGATGCTTTGGGGTTTTAATGTGATGTAATAACTCCTGTTCTTCATCTGTCTGAAGACGGCGTTCTTCCGCCAGCATGGCTGCTCCACAAACGACACCAACGCCAAGTATAATAGTCGTGCAGCCCAGATGTACAGGGAGAAGATTCGGCAGCAGGCAAATACTGCGTTGTCCAAATATGGCACAGATGTGAGTATCAATTAAGTGGAAAGAGTTTTGGGAATGAGTCTTATGAGTGAGTCATAGTTTCTGCATTGATGCAGTCAGCAGCAGCAGACTCACTGGCTCTGTCAATAAAGATGTAATGCATCAGAATATCATAACCATCAGTTATGTCAATACAGCCAGGTTTTGACTTGTGGAAGTTCACGTCATCTGACAGAACAAACCAGAGTTTAAGGGATACTTTGCTGGTTTTTAACCAGCTCAGTTTCATACAGTCTTCTAGTTCTATGAGATAATAATAAAGGCTAATAACAGGCACCAAATCTGAGACAGCAGCACAACTGATTTTGTGAGTTTCACTTGCCCCCATAATTTCATTTAAAAAAAGCACCTGTAAACACTGCGGCACGTATTGTAAGTTTTTATAAAGGCAGCAGTGAAATCAGACATTTCAGACCTCAACAATCACAAAACTAACCCGTTTAGTCCCGGAGAGACGGCTCATATTTATGTGGGTGGTGTGTGTAAATTAAACTTGTTAAACTTCCCTCTTGTCAAATTCCAAATCTCCCTGCTTAGTGCTACTGCTTGAACTAAAGATTGAAATTTCTAATTTTTGTATGCCAGCTGCCACCTCGGACACGAAGAGAGAAAGACGCCCCTCTCTTCCTCTCAGTAAAACTAAGCAGTGCTTAGCGAATATCACCAAGATTCAGTTGCTGAGTTCCTGTTTCCTGCCTCAGATGTTTTCAGAAACATTGCAGCTTATCATTTAACTGTAATACCAGATTGTACATTACCATCTGGCCGCCATATTGTTTTCTGATGAGCCAGCCCCACCCAACGTGCACTTGCATTATGTCATCAACCAGTGGGAGAGTTTATTGGTCCAGTGCATTCTGGTAGTTGTAGGTTTTCTAACTCTTGAGCAAAAGTGAATGCCACAGTTCTTTCCATCTGTTTTCTCTGGTCGTGAAGCAACAGTTCCAAAAGTATTTGCGTCTTTCCGCTGCAGAGACGGCCCAGGTTTGTGAAGAGACCGTATTTCCAGCAGTGGAACACTTCTTTAATCTCAGCAGAGAACAAAGTCACGACTTACTAATTACTAATATTTACAGCTGTTATGTCTCTCAGTTTGCTAACAGTGCTCTGACCTCTGCTCCTGCGCTCTGTATGCTAATAGCTTCACACAGCCTGATTAAGTGGTTGAATCATTTGTCTCTGGACCTCTCAGGTACAACTCTCCGTCACTCAGTCACAGTAACAGACCTGAGCCGGTGTCCTGTGGATCATTGACATATTACATAAGAGTGGTAACGTGACTATCAGTGTCTGAGCCGTGTTGGCAGACGTAGTTCAGAGTCCGGGGGGGGTGTGCGTAACGTCTGTAAATAAGAGTCAAAATATGAAACCTCCTGTGTGAAGATAGTGAACAGACCTGTCTCTCAGAATAACACACTCCTCCTCTCCTTGTTGCAGCTGTGGATCGACTCCTCTGCAGGAAGCGCTCCTGCAGCTCCTGAGAAGAAAGAGACAGACTTCTTTGCAGAACACACACAGGTTGGTTGGTTTGTTGAAAAATCACAGCATGCTGCCATCTTCACTACGTAACGTCAGGGAACAACTTTATGTTTCTGTTTTAATTTAGTAACAGTGGATTATTTGAGGCTGATGGAGATATTTTGTTTATGTTGGCCAAAGTTTGTCTCTTAATGTGAACACACAATTCAAACAAACATTTCCCTTTAAATGTTTCAATTCAACAGTTAATACAGGAGTTAATCTGACACTGAACTTCACTGGAAATTAAATGAGTATCAATAACTATAAACAAGAGCATTAATCATAGATTGTATAAATAGTGAACACAGCCATTGTGACATCACTTATTGATTTGTGGACTCAAATTTGGGAAGCCTCGAGTTCGGCATTTCAGCCGTTGCCAGCGTGTTTTTTGGAGCCAGAAGTGACCATATTTGGACGAGAGGGTGGAGCTGTGGAGGAGCGAGGTGTGGATCTGACTCAGACTGTAGCGACATCTCGCAGACAGTCTGTCAGTCAAAGCAGCACCACCCTTAAATATGTGTAACTTTAATCCTTAATAAAATGTAGACAGGTGAGAAGTATTAAAGTTCAGCTCCGTACAGTTGTCACGAAGACCAAAACTGTTTTTTGTACCAGGCTGTAAACAGGTTAATTTCTACTGTTAATGTTCCAGTGTGTAATATTTAGCATGGTTTATTGTCAAATCTGAATCTGAATATTCTACCTATTAATATGTTTATATAAGTGTATAAAAGTGTATAATTGCTATAAAATAAAATTCGTTTGGTTTTCGTAGCCTTATAATTATGCTTTTATAGGGCCTTGCTTTAGAGAGGTCGCCATCTTGTGCCGCCATGTATGTACGGCAGACCAAGCAGACAATCCAGCCAGCCAGAGAACGTGTTTCGCGTGTATAAATGAACCAACGAAGACAGCGGAAGGAAGGAAGAAGGAGGAGGAAACAGCAGAGAGTGTTAGTAGTTCGTCGATAGAGAGTAGTGGAAGTTTTTTTAGTTATAAAGTGTGCGAATGGACCACACTTACTACGCAACAGGAGAGAATGAACCCGAACCGTCATCTGCGAGGAAAAGACGACGCAACTTCACTCCTTGTGATGCACTCTCTGCGGCGCTTTTCCTCCTGATGATATATCTCCCCAACGATGATAGCAGTAGCACCGAATCCCATTCTGTGCATTCAGCCTCTCTTCTCGCCTCTCTCTCGATGTCTAGCTGATAAATCTGAGCCTCCCTCGTCTCTGGGGATTGACTGGCTTCCAGAGTCACCCTCAAGAGGCCATTAGAGGAACCACTCCTGCGTTGGCTCCATTTTTCAGCTCTGTTATAGTTGAAACAAATCAGCCTCAAATATATAAAAATGTTGCCAGTAAAATGATGAAAAATCAGAATTACAATAAATTATGAAGGAATATAATCCCTGTTAAATAAGAATTTGTGTTCATGACCTAAAATATAAAATACTGAAAAAAGGACCTGGCTTTAAGAAGTCTTGTGTGCTTGATAAATATATATATATATATATCTATATATATATATATATATATATATATATATATATATATAAATAAATGAATATCATTGATTTGTTTTTTGTGTGTTTTCAGCCTGCTAATGATTGGAGTGTGGCCCCGCCCTCCGAGCCACAGCAGAATGGAGCCACCGTCACCCCACAGCTGTCAGACATGACAGCCAAACCCCAGGATGACAGCCGTCAGTAAAACAAACCTTTCTGTTATCTGTCACATTTTAAAGGGTCATTCCACTGAGTTTACACATGAAAGTCAGTTTACCTGTCGCGAGGGGCGCAGTGCAGCCTGTGAACACAGTTTTACAATGTGTTTGTGCTTCCATAGGGAGCTCCTTAAGTCTGAGAAAATAACCATGGTGATCTCACAGTGATGTCATCAGGGTTATCTTGCCAGGCATCAGAAAGGCTGCGTTACAAACTGAAGGTGTTGAGTTTGAAACACGTTGATTAGATAGGTAGGGTCTAATGATGAGGAAATTTAGGATTCAGCATTTTAGTAGCTTGACTCATACCAGGGACCAACAGACATAAATATGTGCTAGTTCATTGTGTTCATTATGTCTTTAGTTTCTGATAATGACTTTAGTTGCTCTTTTATCTCAGACACGTTGGGATGTCACATACCTTGACATGTGCCTTCCTCAGAAGTGTCACTTGGTGGTGGTTGCGATGCATCTTTATTAGCTGATGTGGGACAGACAGCAGGTGGCGTGACTGACAGGATGGTCACGCCTCCCTAATATCGGCTGATTGACAGATCAGCTGATAAAGACGCATCACAACCACCACCAAGTGACACTTCTTAGGAAGGCGGAAGTTTTTGCCGAAACATGTCAAGGTATGTAACATCCCAACATGTCTGAGATAAAAGAACAACTACAGTCATAAATATGTGCTGCTTCAAATTTGACCTCCAGGAAGATTCTGCTGTAGATAATCAGGTGCATCACATCTGTATTTGGTTAAAACAGAAATATCAGATGATTAATCTCAATTTATTCATCATGCTGTGGAATCAAAGGAACAATTTGTCGTGTTTCGTGACATGTTTTTCGTGCGGTCCTTTGCAGAGCCGGAGGAAGGACCCAGCATCGACGGTCTGAGCACATCACCCAGAGCCTCCATCGGTGAGTGTGTTAGCTTCATTCAGCCTCAGAGAGCAAAGTCACGGGCGCTGCTCTGCTCTCTCATGACCTCAGCACTGTCATCTTCAATTCCCCTCCTCATGTTTGACATTTGTGCTTATTCAGAGGGTAAAAACTTGTCCCACAGCTTCTCTGTCTTTCTCTCTGTTTATCTGCACAAATATGAACATGTACTGTATTTCCAAGGTGCTTAGAGAAGGATTATTGTTATGTTTGATGTATCTGTCTCTTGTGCTATTTAACAGTTAATAATAAAAATTAACCTAAATTATGAAGCACATTCCATACAAGAAGATTTAATACAGTGTGCCCAACAAGAGATAAAAAGAAAGCTGTAAGAAATGGGAACATTAAGAAAACAAAGAGATAGATTTAAACTGTAAATGATCACTTTGGATGGAAGATACAAGTATGAAATGTTTGGCCATCATTTAATCATTAAAGGGAACTTATCAGTAGTGAGTGTGTTACCTACACTAGACGTCAGTCAGCACGTCCTCAGTTTGGAGAATTAGCCAACTAAAACAATCCACAATCCAGAAACAAAAGAGGCATGACATGTAACACAACAGCGTCAGCCTCTAGTGTGACATGTAACAGACGTATCAGCAGCACTTTATAAACAATATCAATGACATCACATGTCAATAACAATCATGTAGCGTCCCTGTTATATGGCGGTTGATCTCGTCCTCTGCTTGGAGGGTAAGGAGCTCCTGGACCTCACTGTTTTCAGCTGCTCTTCTTCTTTGAGTGAGCTGCTACGTTCAATTCAGTTTTATTCATAAAGCCCAATATCACAGATCATAGTTTGCCTCAGAGGCTTTACAGCAGACGACATCCCTCTGTCCTCTGGACCATCACAGCTGATCAGGAAAAACTCCCCAAAAAACCCGTTAACAGAGAAAATACATGGTAGAAAGCTCAGGAAGAGGTGCTGTTAGCTGCCTTTTAAATCTCCCGCAGTCGCAGTCGTACACATAACACATCATCAAAACGTCACGCCTGTGCTGCCCATGATCCCGTCCTGCCGTCTGCCCCGTTTATACACACATCATTTCAGTGCTGTTACTACCTCTCCCATGGCAGATTATAGGCGAGACACCTCCGTCCCCACATACTGCCATTGAACCTTACATACAGCATGGCGAGGTGGCATAATGGTGCGGTAATAATAATGTGTAAGAGAGACTGGTGACAGCTACGGTTAAGCCTGCACTCTGTGAGTCTGGGGTCACACCATGGTTAACCACTGTGGCGCTGTGGTTGCTACTTGTAAACGCACAGCACCCACCTGTCACTCAAAGATGCTCCGCCCTTAATCATGTGTAACTGTAAGCTTTAATATGATGTAAACAGGTGAATCATACAGACATCGTTTCGCTTCTGTTGCTACCTCTGATGGCGTCCTAAAGGTGAGACAACCCTGTCCCCCCATTCTGTGATTACACCATTTATACAGAACGCTGAGGCGACATTATGGCCTGAAATTCCCGCCATGAAGGCAGTGTAAAAGGGGCTCTGTTTGTTATGGGCTCTGGCTTTGAAGAGAGTGTTGTAACGGCTTCAGTTCACTGCCAGAAATCACTGTTTGATGGAAAGGACAGGCTGGGAAAATATCATGAATATAGCGTACACTTGATATTTTAGGTTTTTAAAATACATGTTGCAGCAAGCAGTACGCTGATCAGCTCCTTTGTCGGTACTCCAGCCTGCTTCTCCAAACTGCGGACATGCCGACTGACATCTGCTGTAGGTAACACATTGACTGTGGATAAATACCTGATACAGCCCCACCACAAAAGGTCAGAACTATGCCTATAATTAGCAGATCACTCACGCAGTCCTCAACATGTCAGTCAGTTATTTAACGTTGATAAAGAGCATCATTCACATGTTACATCAGCTTCTTGTGTGTTTCTGGATTCTGGTTGGTGTCTGTTTGTCCTGTCACGTAGACGCCTCCATGCGTTTGTCATCACAGGAAGGACAGACGCCCAAAGGTGATTAGCTGCTGTTTGTATTTGCGCTGGTTAGTTGATGCCTCAGACGCATGGTTGTGTTGCTTGACTGACATCTTCTCAGCCGCCTCCTATCCTCACCTTTCTGCTGATCACGCAATGGAAATATGTGGCTGAGGAGAGCCTTTGATAGCCGTGTGCTGTCTCTATTGTGCACCTGCTATTAAACACATCGCTCTTTGTCAAAGTGAAGCTTTGTATTCTCAGCCAGGAAGAGTCAACCAAGGCTGCTGCATTGTGTCAGAGGAGAGCAGTCATTGTCACCTGTGTCACAGACTGGCAGGTAATCAGTGGGCGATTCAGATGCAACATGTTGACTGTGTGGCGTCACAACTCGAAAGGAAACTGACAAACTATTCAAAGGATCTAATAATAGTATTTATCACAACAGTCTGATGTCTGTCAATAAATAGTTTCCTAAAGCGTGTCAGTTTTCTCACGATGCAAATACTCCTGACTGACTAACAGCAGCGCTACAAGAGCTTCAGAGTGTTGCTGGTGACTTTGTGAGACCCAGGTGAAACAGTCAGCTTTAACGCCGTGCCGCGCTGGCTCACAGCGTTCACTGAGTGTAAACAGTTTGGGAATTAACAATAAAACACGACCAAAGCCACGTCTCTCTCACTGTTCCTTCTCTGCTGTATTAGCTTTGTGTTTCTGAGCTGGTGTGATGATTTCAGGTCGTCAGAATGAAAACCATCCTCACTCTGCCCATGTGGTGAAGCGGAGGCTTCAAACTAAACTGTCCTGCAGTTTTTTAACAGATTGCCTCTTGTGTTACAGACGTGAAGCCTTCCATCATTGGAAAAAAGAAGCCCATGGCTGCCAAAAAAGGGGTGAGTCATATTTCTTTGTGCTTTAGGAGCTGCCAGCTGCCATCATGATGATGTGGATGCACTTTAACCTCTAACCTCTTCAACTCAAGCAGGGACCTGAAGATTAATTGGAGATGAAGCTCAGCAGTGTCTAGTTTCTGTTGTAGTGCAAGCAAGAAAACTGCATTTTTCTGCATGCGTGGGTTCCCATTGAACCCATTTTCATTCAGATACCTTGAGGTGAGAGGTCAAGAGACCTCTGTCAAAATGGCCTTGACAGTTTTTGCCCTCGCCAAAATTTAGTCTTTAACCCTCTTTCTGACCAGATATATCTAAAACTCAGCCTTCGACGACCTCTGAAAAACAGTAATGTCAGCCGAGAACACCGGCGTCCCTGCAGAGTGAACGAGGGTTTTAACTTCAACTCTAACCTGAAACTAATGTGTACTGTGTTTCCTGCTGATGCAGCTCGGTGCAAAGAAAGGTCTGGGTGCCCAGAAGGTGAGCAGTAAGAGTTTCTCAGAGGTGGAGAAACAGGCGCAGGTGGCTGAGAAGCTGAGAGAGGAGCAGGCTGCTGAGGCCAAGAAACAAGCCGAGGAGTCCATGTAAGGAATATTAGTCGTTGCTTTAATTTGTGCAGGTCTTCATGTGAGATTATCGCAATTTACCTCAATTACTTTAAATTTGCTCCTTTATAAAGGGTCTGTTTTTTGTCATTTTTGTAATTAATGTGTCATTTCTCTACTATGACCCATTTGTAAAACTTCTTAAACTGTTTGTGGCTGTGCTCTGACATCACTCGTTGTGGCTTTACAGCGTGGCATCGATGCGTTTGGCTTATAAAGAGCTGGAGATCGACAGGAAGATGGAAGAAAAGAAGATGCAGAATCTGGAAGGCAAGAAGAGAGAGCAGGCCGAGAGACTGGGCATGGGCTTCGGCAACAGGAGGTAACGTCACGACACAAACACTGATGTTAACAGGAACACTGCAGTGATGGCGTGTGATAGTGCTCCACGATTAATCTAATTGCAATCGTAATGTCAGGCTGTGCGATTACATAACCGCATAAAAGGCTGCGATTTGCGATTTAATGTAGGCTAAATAAATGTTAATGTGTGTGCCTGTGAACGTGACTGCCTCTCCTGTAGTGTGTGGAGTTTGTTGACATCACGCCCACAAGCTATCCTGGCGCGTGCAGCTGGCGTGCAGCAGTGACCAACACAGACGCTTAAGAGGAGCATGAGCTCGACCATGAACAGGCTGAGTTGGTGGCGAAAAAACGTCTGTTACATGGCGATACTTTGGATTCAGGTACGGCGACGTTGAACAGAAAGACGGGCTGTGTAAAAGTTTAAAAGTTAAAGTCGCCACGTCCCGCGGCAGCACGACCAATCTATATCAGCACTTGAGACAGCACAGAGAGAAGTAGGAAGAGTGCATGTGAGAGAAAGACGAGCCGAGTAACGTTCAAGACAAAGAGACAACTGAAAGCCGACAGAGCCTCATAAAACAACATCCAAGCAGTTACGCAAACATTTGTCAGTGTCACAGGAAATCATGGACTCCATAACAAATGAAAAATTGAGCAATTTTGCTCTGTTTCGGCCCACATGACATGCTGCTGTGTTGTGCTATGGCGCTGGAATTTGTCATTTACGTGACAACGCCTGAACGCAACACAGGCTCGCTCCGCTGTGTGTACAGTGTCGTGCTGCGCTGCTGTGTGAGCAGCGTGTTTGACTGTGCTCAGTCTGTTGATGGTCACTGACACACTGTCCATAACAATAACTCTGTCAGGTCAGTGCTCCCTGATATAATGTAGGGAAACACTGAATCAAACAACAAGACTCATGATACCATTTATTTATTACATTTTATTGGAATTATATTGTAATCGCAAATCGCGATATTGTCCACCATAATCGCAATCTCACATTTTTACCAAATCGTGCAGCACTAGTGTGCGAGTAATCATCACATCACAGAAGCCATTAATTCATCTCTAAATGTGTGTGTGTGTGTGTGTGTGTGTGTCCTGTTTCAGTGCTGTGTCCCACTCAGTGATGTCAGAGATGCAGGTGATCGAGCAGGAGACTCCTGTGGGAGTCAAGTCCTCCTCTCGCTCCAAACTGGACATGTTTGATGAGCCAGGTTTCACCTCTGGACCCCCAAAGTAAGTATGACGCCTCTCAAAGGACGCCTGCTTATCCGTCCACCTCCGTTTACATCTGCTTCAGTTTAAATAAGTTTGGCCTCGATCAGACAGAACTGATCTGCCGTTCTCGTTGAAGCCTGCCCCGTTCAGACAGAGCAACTTTCTGCATCTTTTTATTTGTTGCTGTCGTTTGTAGGCAACCACTGAGTCAGCTGTCCTGAGCTTTACTGCCATTTTGCTGAGACGTAAACTCAGCGTACCTTAAAATCTGCATCATAAGACAGACAGGCGGACAGTAATCACTCTGGCTCTGGTTCAGTGTAAGAAGCTGTTCCCAAACAGTACGTTGGACACATGGAAACAGAGATCTGTGTGGGTCCATGAGACCCTCAGAAAGAGGAGACATCACAGGAAGTGCCACTGACAGGAGCTTCGCCTGGATGACAGTCGGCTCAAGGCTTCTTTCAGGATGACTTGGGGACAATTTGACAACCTGCTGTCAGTCATGGGGCCTGATGACAGCTGGTAAAATGTTATAAAGTAGCAGAGACTAGAGTTTGTTCAGATGTGTCTTGCAGCTTTACGAGGTCGCTGGTGAAAGTGAGCTTACACAAACCATGTATGAAGCTCTGCTGACTTGTTGTTACCTCCACCACAGAGGCTCCGCCTTTCAGTTCATCTGATTTGACAACAGGAAAAAACACAGATGACATTTGACGCTTTTTCTGCTGAGATGAAGTTTTTTCAGCTCAAGGTGTTCAGGGTGCTCCTGCAAAAACACGAGGCGCATAGAGTGTTAAAACACGAGGCGCTCAGCAACGTACAGCAGCGAGCAAAACGCCTCACTCATTAAAAACAACAAACACAAAACGCCGCCACAGGCTGCTTGAGCACGTTCTGTCTGATCGAGGCCTGTTCGTGTCTCACAACACACTGCAACACTGGCTTTGATTTTTAGATTCATTTCCTCTAAACATGTTTCTGTTGCGCACCAATGCACCAAAGCAGAATCCTTATATGTGAAAACCGACCTGGCAGTAAACAGGATTGTGACTGTGACGTCTCAGAGCAGCAGGGACGCTGTGACTAATCCTCTGTGTCTGATGTCTCAGATATAAGGACAACCCGTTTACAGTGGGAGACAGTTTTGGATCCAGGTGGGACACCGAGGGGGGGACCGCCTCCTTTACCACCTCCTGGGCTCTGGAGAAAGAGGACCCCAAAGAGGAGGTCACCATCTCTAGTATTCAGCCAATCGGAGAGAGGTATCTACACACGCACTCTGTCTTTGTCAGTATTTTGTGAAATAATAAGAATAAGACGTGCATGTCCCTGGACCGGGTGCAGCTCTGATGTGTGCTCTTGTGTTGGATCCAGACTTCCCAGCAGAAGAAAAGCCGACGTGTCAGCTCCGGTGTCGGAGTCGAGTGAGGCCAGGCAGAAGTTTGCTAACGCTAAGGCGATCTCTTCGGACATGTTCTTTGGTCGGGAGAGCAGCGCAGAGGTGAGCGACCTTTAACTTCATCTCAGTTTACGTCAGTGTTTGTCACATGGGGGTCAGTGTACCCTGAGGGGGAGTACATGAGATATTTTAATGATAATTTAAAAAATAATTCTGTCATCAAATTGTAAGTGCATCTTATGAAAAAGACACAGCTCAGTGCAACAACAACAACGTGTTACTGTAAGACAAAAAATTGGTTCGCCATAATTATAGTTATTGATTCTAAAAATGTGAAGTGTAGCATTTTTTGGATACGAGGTTGTTGTTTAAATCTGACAGTGATGATGAGCACAGTGTTGTATTACTACTTGTTTAGATCTGTGCTGTGCTGGTCAGGGGGTGCTGGACTTTAAGAAATGTTTCCAAGGTGGTGCGTTATTAAAAAAGATTGAGAACCACTCGTTGTGGAATACTAAGTAAACTCTTAAACTCTACATAAAGCTGACATTCAGATCTCAAATCTTTGGCGACTAAATGTTGAAAGCAACAGAGAAGTGCAGGAGTGAGTCCTAAAACCTGGAATGAGTTAGCATGTTAGCACTTCCTGTTCCCTCGTGGTCCCCAGGTGTTGACTGTTGTTTCTTCTTCTCTCAGTATGATGCAAAGACCAGACTGGAGACCATGTCTGGAAGCACCTCCATCAGTTCAGCTGACCTGTTTGGGGACGGCAGCGACCATAAAGGTAACGCCTCTTTGTTTGTTTGCTGGCATTATGCTTCAGTTTTCTTAGTGTTAAAGTCACGTGAAGAGACCAAAGTGTTGTAAGAGTGTGTGTCTGTGACGCTCAGCTCAGAGCCTGCTGGTTCCTACTGAGGACAGATCTTAATACATCTGTGAGCAGTTTGATGTTTTAAAAAGTCTCATTATTTCCTTTAACAGCTGCTCACAGGAACAGGAAACAGTCACTTTGTTAGGGACTATTTTTAGCAGCGGATTAATCCATATTTGTTTCAAAGGTTCCCTTCACACAGAGACAAACCTTATTCATGTCATTGATGTGACACTAAATGTTCTCCACTTCCTGTCGTCCTCTCAGGGAGAGCTCCAGGCTTCGACAGCGTGCTGCCCTCCGGCCCAGACATCGCACAGTTCAAACAAGGAGTGAAGACTGTAGCGGGCAAGATGGCCGTCCTCGCCAATGGTGTCATGAATACAATCCAGGTGAGACATCAGCAGAGTCAGCATCTTCTTCAGTGCCTCGTTCACACAACTCGACTGTCAGTGTTCACACCACCACACACCCTGCTGTCTCACAGCGACCTCTCTCCCAGGTTACACGCAGCCTTGTGTTTTCATTGGCTGTAGCTCGCCAACAGCTCCGGACATTTAAACTACCTCTACATAGTGGATGCATCACGCTGCAGCTCATCAACAGACAAACACACTAAGTTATAACTTCTTTTGCTGACAGACCTGCTCTTCCTCCACCTCTGCGTGAGCTTCAGATCATGAGTGAACAGCCACTAATTAAAGTTGATGTCTCACCTGTAGAGCTGATCTCCAGAGCTGTGACTCAACAGGAAGTATCTTTTTGGATGTTGACCTTATAATGACGGGACTGTGGGTCGTTAAGCTCGGGATATTCCTTGTCCTCGTCCATTCTAACTCTGGGTTGTGTTTCAGTCTGGACGGGCAGGAACAGATACATGTGGAAATGATGACGTAGGCACCAGCGTGCGCCTCCTGATTGGGTCCATCAGTCACGACATCTCAAGTCTAAACATTACAGCATGGTCCACAAACCTGTGGACTTCTGGTTTCATCCATCTTGTGAGGTTACTCCTTTTCCATCACCATGGCTTCCTCTGGCGATGGATAATGTTCTCAGAACCACTTTAATTTGTTGCCATAACGACTCCCAGTCTGTTCTCCGCCACCTTTACCACCTGATACTTTTATTTTCAGTAACAGCTCCACCTCATTGTCGGTCTGAGCAAAGAAATCTCTGGTCTTACTTAACTAAGCAACCAGCTGTAGAGGAGACAACCTGCTCCCTGTTTCAGTGGCACATGTGTGCCCGGTGTACGTGAACAGTCATGCGATGTGTGTTTTCTCTGTGTAAGTATGGACAGAGATTATTCCTGAAACAAGAACTTATCAGTTTGGATGTGGCATGTTAGATGTCTGACATGTGTCTGTGAAGCATGTGCAAGACTCGCAGCTTTAGTCTCTGAACGGTTCACACGTAGTACTTGAGCGCTGATATGCGAGCGCCGAGCCCACGCCACTTTGCCTCTGATCTCGTGGCTTTTGTCAGGAGCACAGAAAACTGTTGGCAGACAGAAAATCAGGGCTGAAGTCGTGCAGCGTGAACTCGACATCAGCTGATCTGTGTGACGGTGCTGTTTCTGAGCGTTTACTCATATTTCTTCTTCCTTTAACGTTTCCTCAGGATCGCTACGGCTCCTACTGACCCGCCCGGAGAGCGCAGCACCGACCTGTGGGAAGACTTACTAACTGACGCCTGTGAAGAGCCAACCAGCCTCCTGACTGACACGTGTGTTTGGGCGGAGCAGACGAGATGGAGACGGGAAGCAGAAAGGATTGCATGGGGAAAATAAATCGTCCTTCTGTCCCGTCGTCTTGTAGAGACACTTTTACAGGAGTGAGACAGTATTTTTCTTCTCTCATCCACATTAGCAGACTCTTGAGTTTTATTTTCATAAAGGAAACCATTGCAGGGTGTAGTTTTTTTTTTTTTAAACCAAGAGTTGTGATTTACTGTCGAGAATTATTTTGGTCCTAGTTTTCAAGATGACGTCAGAGTTAATTCGACTATATTTTATTCCTTCTACATAAATCAGAGTGTTTTTGATTCTTATTATCAGATATTTTATGCTTATGTCTTTTTTGTTTTATTGTGATATTAAAAAGGTGCAGTATATATTTTCAGCGTTAATTTGAACAAGAATCCACCATGTTTGCATTTAGTGTTCGAGTCACTGCTGTTCACTCTCAGTAGAGTTTGTTTTCTGTCACATGAAGCACTGACAGCAGCGGTCTCTGCAGTTTCAGATGGTTTGTGAGCTTGGAACTAAACATTTCTGTCTGGTTGAAAGAAAATATAATGAAACATCAACAGTTTGCTGCTCTGCTCATTTATAATCTGTCTTTTTAATATAAACATTAACCCCAGTCGGCGGTGAGCGCAGAGACTGGAACCAACAACAGAAGACACGGTGCAGGGGAACCAGAGATTTTAAATTAAGGGGGATTAAACCCAAACTGTAGTTTTTAAAGTACGACACATCTCATGAGCTTAATGTGTCATTTAAAAATTAAAGATGTGTCTGTGTTCAGAGACGTCAGACAGAACTGTGACGTCCCAGCCCATAAATCCATGACTTTGACTATGCATCTTCATTTTACAAACTGTAACATGTTGCTGGTTGAATCTGAAGTCTGCCTCCACGCACCTCCACTCTGTAACGTTTGGCCATCGCTGCCTTTTGAAACTCAGCAGATTAACACTTTATTTTAAGAGACTGCCGTCTTCAGTTTACATTTTTATCTGCTCAGTTTAGGACAAATCGGCAAATGAAAAATATCCCGACCTCCAGCTGTAAACACGAGAACAGTGCCTGTGACTGATGATGATGATGATGATGAGGCAGAGATAAATCTGTCTTTAGGAGAAGGAGAGTTATTGTATATTTATCAAACACTATTATTACAACAAAATGTGTCGCGTATGTGTGGAAGTCCATTTCTGCCCATGTGATGAAATTAAACCTCCTGTGAGTCATTAAAATTCTAACATTACTTAGTGTTTCAAAATATTGAGTTAACTTCAAAAATAGTGGCTCAGCGTTTGAAAATGAGGCGTGAAGTAGAAATGACTTTGTATCTTAAAATAAAGAGAAACTGCCCAAAACTAAACTTAAATTGAAATAATGACGAAGAATTCTCAAAATATTAATCTAAAAATTAATGACTTAAAATGACAAAATTTCGTCTTAGTGTCTCAAAAAGAGAAACTTCCCCATAAATATCTTGAAACGAGAAACTCAAAATAAGAAGCTCTAAAAATAATCACGTAATATTGTTTCTTTATTTTTGAAATATTAAGTTATGATTTTGAAATACTGCATCATTATTTTGAGAAATAATTACTTGAGTTTCAAATTATATTTATAGATTATGTTAATATTTTAAGAGTTTCATTATTTTGAAATCATTTCAAGACAAGTCAATACTCTGCAGACGTTTTGTTGTATTGAGAGTTTTCCATTCTTATTGGATACAAAGTCGTCATTTCAAGATAAGAATTTTAAGAGTTTCTCATTATTTTCAAATGAGTCAACACTTTGAGAAAGTTTATTATTTACAGGACCTTTTTTTAAATGACACAGATGTGAATGAGCTTCCACACAAACACAAGTATGAACCCCTCTCTCATCAGTTCCCGGCAGACTTTACATTCATCAGGCGACAGAACGACGTGTCTCGAGAGTTCTGGGAACCGGTTTGTAAAGTTCTTTGATAGATCAGAGTGTCATATTTTTCCTAGTGTGGCCATGACACGTGTGTGTGTGTGTGTGTGTGTGTGTGTGTGTGTGTGTGTGTGTGTGTTCCACCCAACATCAACTCTTCAACAAGTAACAAACGTCAACTGAAAGGATGAAACGTTCAACTATTTATTTGTAGGCTACAAAAAGAAACTTATTCAGTATGTTAATAAAGATTTCAAACCTGGGACTCGCTCTCGTCGTCAATCGCACGTCATCACACACACAAACACACACATGGAGTCTTAAACCTGTTTTTGCTGTCTCACAAGTTTCCATCATGTTTAATGTGTTGTCTGTGGTGCTGTTCAGTCGTGTGTGTGTGTGTGCGTGTGCGCCCTCTGTTCAGCATCAAGACCCTCCAACTAGATTGACTGGAAATTTAGATCCGTGCTGGTGGAGATGAGCTGCTGCTCAACTTGAATGATGTGCTTCTCAGTTTTAAGAGCTCTCTGCCCGGCAGCTGGCGCCTGATCTCGACCTCGACAGATAAAAACACTGCTTTTACGATGGAATGAAACGATAACGTCGCTCACATGTTATAAAACTGTCAATGCAAGAAGCAAACTAAGCACAGCACAGACGGCAGCACCAATCATGGACTCAAAGAATGAAGTTCTCCGACATTTGACGCACGAGGGAAGTCTTTTCTTTTAGTACGAGTCACAGCAGAGCTCTGTAGTGTCAGGATCAAGGACGTGGTAATCATCTCCACGTCTTTACTCTGATTTTTGGGGAATTAAAAAAAACGTGTCTCCGTCCCTGGGCCTGACAGCTCCGGTCTCACCGTTGCCCTCGTCGACTTGTGACCATCAAAGATGGCGGCAGGTTTTATCCCCAGTTGTAGAAGTAGATCTTCTGCCATGTGGGGAGGTAATCCATCAGAGGGCCTGGACACAGACACACAGCAGTATGTTCAATATAAATATAATCATGCTGCTGCTGAAAGAGAAGAGCTTTACTTCTGTTCCAACACACTGTTAGTGGGATTAATTCTCACTGTCTGAATACGACCCTGACTCCAGAAAAACCAGGACACTGTGGAAAACAAAACACTTGGACTCAACCATGAACTGATTGGATTTCAGTGGTCAAAGGTCACTGTGACCTTGCATCCATCTCATGCCGAGGGAGGCTCAGGTGAAGTTTTAGAGTCCTCACATCCCTTGCGGATATCCAAGGGGAGAGGGGAGGACACTTGGATCTCTTTTTTCTGTTCTCACAGTAGAAGTTGTGGATGGTACCAACAGAACCGTCCATTTTTCAAAAATGGTTTCAAGTTTCAATTATAGTAATAAAACTTTTGTTAGCTAACAATAACTCTTCTGTTTTCAACCCTTTAAGGATCACTCTGAATGATGATATAAATTCTGTAATACTGTGACACAGTGAAACTGCTTCTTTGACAGTCATCGTAAAGTGAAAATCTTGTACTGTTACAACCCTCGTCAGCATCATGGAGGTCACATGACTTCAGTACTTACGTGCTATGAGGCCGATTCCTGGAACGTGATCAGCCAGAAGTCTGAGCAGGAACAGAATCTTTTCCCTGCACATCAAACAGACACAGTCACGACTGTTAGAGCACCGTTTACTGTATGTGCCAATGATTCTGATATTTTGCAAATATTTAAACCTGCATTTATTCAGACTGATGTGTCTCAAACAGGCCGATTGATGAACTGATGAGTCAGGTGTGCAGAAAATTAATCACTGATGTTTATGACAAACGTTGAGGTCATCTTTAAGCTGAGCTTTGTTCTCTGGATTGAGCTTCTAAATGTGACGATTTTATGCCTTCTTCTGTTTTATGTCAGTGCATTCAATGTACACTGACCAGCCACTTTATTAGGGACACCTTGCTGGTACCAGGTTGGACCCCTTTTTAATTCTTGGTGTCACAGATTCAACAAGGTGCTGGAAACATTCCTCAGAGATGTTGGTCCATATTGTCATGTTTGAGATGATGTGAGCTTTGTGACATGGTGCGTTATCCTGCTGGAAGTAGCCATCAGAAGATGGGTACACTGTGGTCATAAAGGGATGGACACGCTCAGCAACAATACTCAGGTAGGCTGTGGTGTTTAAACCATGCTCAGTTGGTACTAAGAAAATCTCCCCCACACCATTACACCACCACCAGCAGCAGCAGCAGCCTGAAGCGTTGATACAAGGCAGGATGGATCCATGCTTCCATCTGAATGTGGTTTTTCTAATCTTCTATTGTCCAGTTTTGGTGAGAAAACCCGTGTGAATTGTAGCCTCAGTTTCCTGTTGTTAGCTGACAGGAGTGGCACCTGGTGTGGTCTTCTGCTGCTGTAGCCCATCTGCTTCAAGGTTGGACAAGGTGTTGTTGCTTCAGAGATGCTCTTCTGCACACCTTGGTTGGAACCAGTGCTTATTTGACTTCCTGTTGCCTTTCTATCATCTTGAACCAGTCTGGCCATTCTCCTCTGACCTCTGGCATCAACAAGGCATTTTGGCTCACTGGATATTTTCTCTTTTTGGGACCATCCTCTGTAAACCCTAGAGATGGTTGTGCTGAACATCCCAGTAAATACTCAGAGCAGCCCGTCTGGCACCAACAACCATGCCACGTTCAAAGTCACTTCAATCACCTTTCTTCATCATTCTGATGCTCAGTTTGAACTTCAGCAGCTCGTCTTCACCATGTCTACATGACTAAATGTTAATGAGCTGCTGACATGTTGTGTTATTGAGCAGTTGAACAGGTGTACCTAATAAAGTGGTCGGTGAGTGTATTACATAACAGTGTACACTGAATATATTTTGGGTTTTGGGCTGATCATTGGACCAAACAAGCAAATTCAAGCCATCATTTTAGGCTGTGGGAAATTATATCTGTTTTAGACGAAACAACAAATCGCTGAATTGAAAACATCAGCTGATGAACAGAGCTGATCATCAGCTGCCCCCCCGACTGTGCAGATTCTCTCGTCGTCATAACAACACGTCACCGTTGAAACATCCAGACGAACTTACTCAGAGTATTTGTCATAGAAGGGTGAACGCAGGAGGTAGTAGAGCAGCAGGAAGGTCCTCCTCCTCATCTCAGCTTTCTCCCATCGATTTTGGAATTTAGCATCACTGAGCACGGCGAAGCTGCAGGAGGAAGGACACAGAACAGGAATGACTTCTCACACTGTGATTTCAGAGAGGAACAAAAGAGGAAGAAGATCCTGAAGTGACAGATATCTTTGTTTTCTTGCCAAGTCTGATAGAAATCTTAAAACAAACGAGCAGCTTCTCATCAGGCGGCTTTCATGTTCTCATCGCGCGTCATGATTCTGGTTCAACTAATCAGAGATGTTTTTCTGAGCTGTGGGAAATCAGTCATGTTGACAGACAGCGTGGCTCAACTCGTGTTCAGAACACTTTCACAATCATTTCTCTTATTCCAAAATATTTTGTTTCCCTCGCCGCTCATGTACTGATCAACTGGACATATTTCATCTAAACTACATTTTACACATGAGCATGGATCATTATTTTCCCTCCAAATCATGGAGGTTAGATTATATCAGGTAGAAACTATTCAGCGTCCCCTCTGGACTCAGACACGTCTAAAACTGAAAAACTTCCAAATATGAAAAAAGACTGACCTAACAATGATCACGGTTTTGCTGTTTGTGAGTTAAAGGGTAAATCTGGTCATTTTCTTTGTTTAGTTTCTTTTTCTTTACACACATTTAAAAAAATAAAAAGATAAATACATCATTTGTGAAGGAATGTGAAGGAGAACTGCCTAAAAACCCTGCGGGCTCGAGCACTCACATTCTCTGAGCAGCGTATTGCAGGGAACAATTACAGCTGTGTGTATGTGTGTTAGACATAAAAATAAAACAAAGACATGTTTAGCAAAGTACTGGACACTAACACATCCCTAAAACACCTGCCATGTATTATTATGTCCCAACCTGCTGGACGACCTTGCTGTCCATGTTTTGGTGAGACTGAGTATCGAGAGAGCGCTGCAGTCAGGCTGACTGTGTGAGGTCACTAGTGCACGCTATTGTGCACGTATCGTCTTGTCACATGATCAGAGACTTGACACTGGATAACATCAACATACATATTACCCAGCAATCATCACTGCATATCGGTTTATAACAAGAACTTTAATAGCTGATTTATAGAGTATTTGATGTATGGGTATGTATAAGCACATCACGCTGTTACAGATGATATTTACTATTTTACAAAAATAAATAAACATGAAGGAGATGGTTTCCTTTCTTCAGGCTCACATACAGCAGATGACTCTGTTTTTACTTTAACAAGAGCTCTTCAAACACAGGTTTTTAAGGCGGCAGTCGCTCGTAAGGGTTCACGCTTTTCAGAAAAAATCCTGTTAACCACTCCTTCAACAAGAACAGACCTCGGTAAAACAGCTTCCTCTTCATATGCACCACACGCCTGGAATGAACTCCCAAACACCTCAAATCTGGAGTCACTTCCACCTTTCAACACATTTAAAACCTTTTAAAATCAACCTTCACTGATCAGTGTCACTGCCTCTAACTTGGTGCCTTTCAATAGGTTTTACCTTGTTATGTGTCTTACTGAGTGTAATGTGTTCTCACTGACTTTGTGTTCTCGTGGTTTTAGTTTGTGTCCATTGTGTTGTCTTTTGTGTACTTGTAACTTTTGCCGCCAGTCTTGGCCACGACTCCCTGGAAGAAGAGTTACTGTAACTCAATGGGACCCTTCCTGGTTAAACAAAGGTTAAATAAAATAAATAAAAAAGTGCCCATTCTCCACCCAATGCTTTGTTGGAGGGCCCGCTGTCTCTATGAGCCCCCATCATTTAACTCACTTCATTCAAAGTCGACAGAGACAAAATAAAATTCACGAAAGCTGTCTTTAATTTGTCTCTCCACTGTTCCAACAGTCACCAGCTCTGGTATGGTTTAAATTAACCCTTAATGATGTGTGACAGCATGCTGCCTCTATACGGGCATATTAGATGAATGAGGATTAATGTTACACAGGCAGAGCGTTCATACCTGGACAGTTCCAGGACTCCGGAGACGAGCCACGGCGTCCACGACTGTTTCCCACAGAGTCCGAGGCAGAGTACTGCAGCGTTAAGGAACAACTGACTGCAGTACAAATATACAATAATTAATATTTGTTCCTCACTCTGTGTGTACAAGAAACATCTGCTCACTTTTCATGTTTTTATTTTTTAATATTTTAAATGTTTGTGTGACAAACGAGGTCAGAGAGACTTTTTATAGGTTAAATAAAAGTGTTTTATCTCCATATTTAGCGCCACTGCTCTCACAGCACACAGCTGGCTCTGTATCTAGAGACGTCAAACTGCAGCTCCAGCTTCCATCAGGACACATCATACAAAATAATACAGTAACAGATGACATGCAAATATACATATCGCTTTCACCAGGTGATTATGGACCTGTGGAACATCTGTGTCACTGAGCAAATCAGTGACTGGATGAATCAAAAGTCTCACCAACAGAGATCAAACTGACATCACTGTCTTTGGGCCACAGACAGACAGACAGACAGTGTGTCAGCTCTCACCTTGAGGCCCTCTCACTTCTGAGAGTCACACAAGACACCTTCCTGAACTCTGATTTAAATTCCCACAGCCACATCAAATCCTCGTCCACCCTGTACTGACTTCAACCTCAGCTCTTAAACTCCATTTTGAATCATTTCAAATGATTGTAAATAATTTAATAATCAGTTTTACCTTCTATTCTTTCATGTCACTGCTCTGTAGATCCCTCTGCGTGTCCCCCGCTGTGTGAAACGTGCGACACAAATAAGCTGCCTCGCCTAGTTCGCCATCTAGTGGTCAAAACTCATAATGCAGGACAAGTTGACAGGCGGTGTCCCTCAGTTCACACTGTGCTGCTGCAGCAGACGTCACTGTAACTCTCCACACTCATTTTATTAATAACAACAATTAACTTTGTTTCTGCAGCACCTCTAAATAAAACAAGGACCACAAAAACTTCTTGAAAAGGTTATAAATTAAAGTTCTGCAGAGTCTCATAAAGCCTCATTTAAAGGACTGTGCAGCCGTCAGCAGAGGTGTGTTTTCTGTGTGTGTGTGTGTGTGTGTGTGTGTGTGTGTGTGTGTGTGTGTGTGTGTGTGTGTGTGTGTGTCCTTTAGTTCAGTGTTGAATGATGTAACTGTGGACTGGGGTGACACTGAGGGAAGGATACGGTGTACAAGAGGCCGTCCGATGTACACGGACTCGGCGAGCGTCTCCTGGAGCCCCAGCTGAGTCGGTTTGTTGTGGAGCTTCTCTTCATTTAAGCTGCTCCTCCTCTTCGTCTGACTCGGTGCTCCCCACAGCCGCGCCTGCAGGGAGGGAGCTGACACACAGCAGAGACCAGAGGAGGTGAAGAAGAGGATGAGTTCACCACGAAGAGTCAGAGAATACAACAGTGATTTACAGTGAGGTCACTCCCTGTTAAACATGGTCCAGGGTCAAGTTCAGACCTGGTTTGAAAACTTGAGACACAACGATTAAATCAACAAAACAGCTGATTTACATTTTCTTTATTCTTAACAGGCTTTTTTTCACGGCAGACATTTTGTCATCGTTTGTCACGAGACGACCTGCGGGGCGTTCACTGTTCACAGCTCAGTTTGTTTTCCTCTGTTTTGTTGTTTATTTACTCACTGATGGATCATGATCACTGACTGTAGTTGTTGACTTGTTGTTCTGTGTTTTAATTAAGTCTTATGCCGTTACGTGACTGTTTTCTTGTTTACCTCTGTTTGTGAAGACACATTAGTTCCACCTGCGTAGTTCCTACTGGCTGCATGCCGAACGCAAAAAATGCAAAGTGACATCTGTTTAAAATGTGTCCGTGGGCCATGACTGGCTCCGAGGCCGGACTCTGGACACGCCTGCAGTAGACAGCAGGTGTGTTTCTATCCAACTCTTTTTATGCACATTTTCAGTTTGCAAATAAAGAACCCTGAGTGGAGGCAACAGAGTGTTAATGAAACGTTGGCGCTCCTTTAATGACATGGTCTGACTGCACCCTGCCCCCACAGCGGCACCTGACTGAGGGTTTAACTCCACCTGCTGCTGAGCTCAATGAACCAACAAGACGAGAACCCTGAAACTGAAGCAGCTGAATGGAATCCAGCCTTGGTTAATTTTTTTATTTACACCTGCTGCGACACATCTGAAGGTTGGACAAACATTTAAAGACCACTTTTCATTCCTCATAGGAAGTTTTTATCCAAACGTCAAACCTTTCGGCGACTTGAGAGCAGTGCAAACACTGTTAACAAAACTAAACAGCTAAATTTGTTTCAGAAAATGTGTTAAAGTTGATGTTTGGTTGTTAATAATCCACCTTCTGAGTGAGAGAAGAGATAAAGGACAGTCACCTGAGGAGTCATTTGTTGTTCTTCTGTGAGGACGTGACAGAAGCTGATGTGACCATGAAACCTAAACAGTCTTCACAGCAGCGTACGTGCAGCCTGGCCGTCAGCCATCGTTCAGCTCCGAGTTTTTCTGGTACTTAAGAGCTTTTGTTTGGACGGAAACGGGATATTTCCTGTTTCAGATCCCGTCACAAACCCGACACCAACACTCAGTCACACTGAAGCTTAATAAGCTCAAATGGCTCTAATATTCAGGCGCGTGAAACTTTAAAGGATCTGATATTTGAATGTAAAGTTCGATCTGGTCTCACCGCTGCCTAGTGGTCTGATGACACGTCCTGACCTCTGACCCACGAAGCAGGTGTCACCTGACTGCTCCCTGTTCCCGTCATCTGCGGAGAAGAGGAAAGGAAACACAGTTTAATCTCATTCAGTGCTGACACTAACATCACTGAGTTTAAAGCAGCACAGGTTGATTTTTTTCACCACTTTGAGGTGAATTCAACTGTAAACACATTTATAACCTTAAAGAAGTGTTACGGTGACGGACAGGAAGAGGAAGAGGAAGAGGAAGAGAGGATAACTGACCTTCACTGGCAAATTCTGCTCCTCTGTCAAGGGGAATTATGGGAGGTGAAGTCTGGATGCCAGATTTGTACCACAGAAGAAGCACAAGGCGAAAAACTGACCTGAAGAAAATGTGGTCAGAGAGAGGAGACAGATGATGTCACACTGCTACAGGAAGTGTGCGACTCTTATGACAACAAAAAACCTCTTAAAATTTGAAACAATTCGAATCAACACAATAATAAATGATATAAAACAAAGCAGACTTTAAACCGAGCTACTCTCTTTTGTGTATTAAAGATCTGTTAATGCTGATAAACTACACGGTCAAAAGTATGTGGACACCTGTATGCGATAGCTGAACATCAACACTGGAATAATTTAAACCTGCTGTCACTGTCCTCATTTTAGTCTTTCTAAAAGATTTGAAGCTTTTGATTTCCTGGTCCATCTGCGTCCCAACCCTCACCTATGGTCATGAGCTCTGGGTAGTGACTGAAAGAATGAGGTCACAGATACAAGCGTCTGAAATGAGTTTCCTCTGTAGGGTGTCTGGGCTCAGCCTTAGAGATAGGGGGAGGAGTCAGACATCTGGAGGGAGCTCGGAGTAGAGCCGCTGCTCCTTCATGTTGAGGTGGTTCAACATCTGATCAGGATCCTCCTGGTCCAGCTGGTAGGAGGCCCCGGGGCAGACCCAGAACACACTGGAGGGATTATAGATCTCATCTGGCCTGGGAACACCTCGGGGGAGAGGGATGTCTGGGGTGCTTTGCTTGGCCTGCTGCCCTCGAGATGCGGCTCCGGATAAGAGGATGAAGATGGATAACAGATTTTAAAACCTGCTGCAGAGAGTTGTTGCCTCCATTCAGACACCAGAGCTACAATGATTAGTCCATAATAGATTAGCCAATCAAAAAGGTGCCCCTGGTGTAGTGGTTAGAGCACTTGTCTTCCATGTGGAGGGTCCAGGGTTCAAATCCTGCTGGGGTCGACACCCACCAAGGGCAGGTGGCCGCAACCACCACCGAAGCAAATGAGATCAGATTCCTTAAGGAGGCTTCAGGATAAGAGAGTAACTCTGGAACCTGAGCTGAGCCCACGACAGGGCCGCGTCTCAAGCCTTTTGTAGACGGGAGGTTCCAGGGGACGCTCTCATGCTGAAACAGGACAGGACCAAACCGCTGACCCACAGTTGGAAGCACACCACTGTCTAAAATATCACCCAAACTGCTCAACCACAAGCACACAGTCTGTTTCCACATATTTTTGCCCATGTAGTGTACGTTCATTTTGTCATTTTAAATGAAGACATTGAGAAAGAGATGAAGCTGAGTTCAGGTCACCAGAGGGCGAAGCCGTACTTAAAAATCTGAATGAGTCCGATCACCAGCCAGCGGCCGACGTCTCCCCACAGCTTACAGGCTCCCATCTCCAGGAAGACCTCCATGTACTCCAACACGGAGAGCCAGGTGAGGAGTCTCTGCTGAGACAGAGACTGAACACACAGCGGGAGCATGAGTCACAACTTCAACCTTCAGTCTACACGTCACTTTACTGCCATCAGACTGTTAGATGGAGAAGAGCTTCAGCCTGGAACAACCTGCCTCGCTGACACTGCTGTGAGCTGAGACACTGAAGGTGCATGAATGTTTATCTGTTAGCTGCTGTGTGTGTGTCTGTGTGTTTGTGTCGTACTGTCCGAACACAAATCAACAGTGTTGAGTCAAATACTGAATGAAACAAGTATCTGGTGCAGGTACTGTACTTTTTACAAGTACAAGTATCATCCGAGTACATTTTGTCACTATTTATACATGTGATGGAGTAAAATCCTCATCTGGGAGTTCAGTCTCACTCTTGTGATAAAAATGATCTGAAGCTCAATGGTGAGGCTGCAGGAAGCATTTCTGTGAATGGATCTGAGCTGATTGGAGAACAGTCGGGCGGCACTCACCACAGGGAAGGCACATCTCAGCCCTTTGCGCAGAATGCTGTCGTTAAACAGCACCAGGAGGTTGGAGGCAGAGTACACTGAAATAAACACAAAGTTTATAAATATATATTCATCATGCATCATCCTTTGTACAATCATGCAGTGTTGGGGAAGCTACTCTGAAAGCTATGCAAGCTACCTATGATTTTACACATGAAGAAGCTGAACTACAGCAAAGCTGCCCGAGAGGGAAATCCTTATGATCTGGTTAACCAAAGCTGCTGCAAAAAAGAAGTTCAAAGTACTTTGTAAAAGCTGATCAAATTGAAAATGTACATGTGATACGAAATTATAACAAAGTACACTGAATAAAAATTTAAATCCAACACTTTTGTTTTTGCTCCCATTATCACAGGTTGAAGTTAAAGATTTGAGACTTTTTCATTCACTCAGTAGACACATTTCTTTTCAAATTCTGGACACAATTTGTTAAAATCTGTTTCAGTGAGCACTTTTTCTTTTCCAAGAACATCCATCCACCTGACAGGTGTGTCTGATGAAACAACATCGTCACAATAAAAGGACTCTCTAAAATGTGATGTTTGATCACAGCACAGTGACACAGAGGGTTTGATTTTGTGAATTTGGCAGTACAATCGCAGACCATGTGTAACCACACCAGCTCAGGACCTCCACATACAGCGTCTTCACCTGCAGGATCGCCTGAGAGCAGCCTCAGTTTAGAGTGGCCTTCTCTGGTCTGCAGTTGTGAGGTCAGTTCGATGTAGGGGTGGGGAAATAACCGATTTTTAGATACATCGAGATTCTGTCTTGAGCATCGATTTGGAAAACTCAATCAATTTTATTTTCATTTTTATTTTTCAAATTACCCTAATTCCTCAACCATTCACACTATCGACGTAATTCCAACGGATTCTGAAAGCGACATATGGTACATTACGGTAGTGACGTCATTACCTGTGGAGGAGGGGAGGTTTTTTTGAGAGCTTTTGAGTGTTTTCGTTGTGTTTTCACCATAGTTCGTAGTCTTGCCATCGTTCGTCTTTTTTTCAATAGTACATGTTTTTATAGTTCATATATAGAACTATAGTCAGTTATAGTTTTGTAAATACTGGAGGAGAAATGTCGAGGAGGTCAACGAGGGACAAGAGAGTCCCGCTGAGATTTGTGGATGAGCAGGATGGACCGGTGGAGTGTAGTCATCTCAACCACAGTAAGTAATAGAGTTTGTATACACTGGATATGTATTCCCAGATTTATTACAATAATGTTGTTCAATATCTAGGGTAAATTTTCTTATTGGCTTGTTTTATAACTGAGAATCGTTTTATAATCGAAATCGTTGCCCTCGGAATCGGAAATGAATCGAATCGTGAGGTGCCTAGAGATTCCCACCACTAGTTCGATGTACAACCAGATTCACAGAAACAACATTGGAGACGTTTTATGGTGGTGGAATAAACATTCACTCGACAGTCAACAGCTCTGGTGGACATTTCTGCAGTCACGCTCCATCTGTGTCACTGTGCTGTGATCAAACATCACATTTTAGAGTTTCCTTTTATTGTGACCATCCTGAGACACACCTGGTGTGATGCTGTTCTCATCAGGTGCATGATTATCTTTGAAAAGGAGAAGAGCTCACTGACACAGATTTTAACACATTTGTGACCAAAGTTTAGAGACATGTATCTACTGAGTGAGTCTCCTTAAGATCTTAACGTTAAACCTGTGAAAAATAGGAACACAAACAAAAGTGTTGCATTCACACTTGGACAGGTTGAGTCTGTAAGACCCATTTTATTCTCTGGGTTTTAATTGTTTTTGACACGTTTTCTTTTTTAATCAGATTTGCTGTGTTTACACTGTGCTGAAACTAGTTTTATTTTAATCTGGTTTAACTCATCTCTGCACAGTTACGTCTCTTTGCTTGTATGTGCTTGTATATGTCTGTCTTTGGTGCACAACCTGTTTTGTTTTTAAAGTGCTATATGAATGACATAAACTTGAAACTTTAAACATATTTCTTCAGTGTACATTAAAGCTGATACTGGTGTGACACTATGTTGTGATGAGCTAACTGGTTTTCTTTGTTTCCTTACCTAGTTCAGATATTTCATGGGAATCTGCAAATCGCCCTGAAAAACACGAGTCATGACATGTTGTTCATTAGGTGCTGAAGAAGAAGAGCAAAACAAACAAGCAGCTGGTTTCATGTTTTTACTAGTTCAAGGGATAGTTCAGATTTTCTGAAGTGAGGCTGTGAGATGTATTTATCCAGAGTCAGTGTCGATGTCAGTCAGCACGTCTCCAGTTTGGAGAAGCAGACTGGAGTCTGACATTAAAGCTAAGCAATGTACCACTGTGGACGGCGTCAGTGACACAACAGACTATCTTGTAAATTAAGACTTTGAAAAATGGGACAAACACACAACTGAAGTCCTACACACTGAGATTTGCAAGAGTATACTCAGAGTCCAGAGGAACACCCCTAACAATGGATGCCGAGCTGAACTCTGCTAATTCCCACTTTAATTAGGATTCAAAAAAGAGCAATCAAATTCTACAAACAGCTAAAAACAAGTGACTCCAACTCCTCCCATTACAGAGAGGAGTCCTCTCAGTCAGCTGGTCCTGAGGCTCACCTCCTATGTCAGCACATCAGGACGACCCTCACACAATCCAGCCCAACTAAACTATCGCTACAGAAAAAGAAAACTCCATCAGCTGTTGGACATCTACCACAAAAACCCCAAACACACTTCAATGCTGTTTGTCCCTAAACAGACAGAACACGATGGCAAACTATCTGACCGCTGTGACACATCAGAAACTGAGAAAGACTCTGACTATGCACAGACTCAGTGATGTCACAGCCTGGACGTAGAGACAGACAGACACAGGCAGAGGACAGGCTGTGTCCTCTCTGTCCTCAGAGACAGGTGGAGACGGAGCAACACTTCCTGCCACAGTGCAGCACATATGAGGACATCACAACAAAGTTCTTCACAAGAATTAAATGTAAACTCCAAGATTTTGACCAGAGTGACATGATGTCACATCTGTACACGCAGGTGTGAATGTGAGTGTGAATGGTTCTCTGTCTCTATGTGTCAGTCCTGTGATAGTCTGGTGACCTGTCCAGGGTGAACCCTGCCTCTAAACTTTAAAGATAATTTTTAAATTTTTCTTTGTGAAAATTAATAAAATGCTGAGATATAGGCCTTCTTTTTCTTAGAGTTGTACCGATACCGATACCAGTATCAGAAATGCCTCCGATGATGCCTAAAATGCCAGGTATCAGCGAGTACAGCCTATGACCAATCTGATACCAGAGAATGCCTCACGTCATTACGCATACGCACGCTACAGGCAAATGAAACGGAAATGGAGCCGAGTTTAAAAAGCGTTCTACTGTAGCCTTTAAAATGTCTTTTTACCAAATTGTGTGGCTGCACTTTAACCTGTGTCTTGATCTGTGTCAACACTGGATAATAATAATAATAAAAAAAAGTTTTATGGCATTCATTCTACTATTATGTATTTATTTCTTAATATTTTACACAGAGTTTTAGGAGCTGAGACATACAACAATTCATATCCCATCCATTTTTTTTACGTGCTGGTATCGGATCAGTACTCGGTATCAGCAGATACCTCAGGTTCAGGGATCGGTATCGGGAAGGAAAAAGTGGTATCGGTACGTTTCTACTTTTATTAATTAAAATGAAAAATGAATAAATAAATGAATGCTCAAGATTAATAAAAAAAAGAATTAACAACACTATAGTGCCACAAAATCATGGACATAAACTGTAAAGAAAAAAACTAATGAAATAATGAAATAAATGACTAAATAAAAAGTAAATAAAAAATGAAGATAGACAGTGTGAGCTGTGAGGAGATGAACTCCTGTGTTGGTCCGTGTAGAAGCACCTCATATAACCCTCTTTAGAAAATCTGAACTCTTCCTTTAAAACGAAACTAAACTCTGATCTGGAACAAAGTTATCTGCAGTTAGATCTAAAGTTGAGCTTCACGCAGTGATTGACAAATATATATTTTATATAGTCCTTGACGCAGTGTGCCATGTTGTTCTGCATTATTAACATGAGTAAACTGCTGCTGTCACTGACCTGCGATCAGGTAAGACAGGGTCCTCACGGTGCTCTCCAGCTGAGCTGTGGCGGCTGGATTTCTCTTCACATACTCGGTGTAGCGCTCATAGAGCCGGGTCAGTTTCTCCATGGATTCTTTAAGGTTCGACATTTTACCTCTAATTTACTGCGCACTGATAAATAACGTTACACTCCGCATTTAACCGCTGAGTTTAACATATAACACCTGTACGGGGCAGGTTTTTAGTTTGAAGCACATCCGACTTCCACAACACAACACAAACTTCCGCCGCCTGAAGGAACCGTCAGTTATTAACGTCCCCCCGCTCTCAGGTCCGAACACATTGGTTCCGGTTCCTACTGTTAGCATATAGCACCCGGGTTCTTCTTCCGGACACGTTATTGTTGCATCAGCATCCAACCCTGCAGCACTGTGGCTATGTCGACCTCAGCAGAGACAGGTACAGTCACTTCTGTTTGGCTTTGTTTTACCGTGTGTGTGGACACGTTAGCTGTGAAGCTGAGAGGACGCTGAGACAGCTCGGGTTAATGTGTGTCTCTACAAAGTGTCACAGTTAATAAGCTAACATTAGCTCTGTTAGCTCCATGGAGCTGAAGCTAAAGGTAACCGGGCAATGAATGACAGACCAAAGCCCCTTAAACTATCTGATCATTTAAAGTGTCAGCAGGTCAACAACACCTGACAGCTGCTCTGAGTGAAAACTCTCAGCTCATAGTTCTTAATATTTTACATGGTGTTTGTTTGGTGTGTAAAAGAAAACTGAACCAAGCGACTGTGATGAAGTGAAAATCTGTGGAAATAAATAAACATTTTGTTTTTAATCTGTTTCAATTACTGAACTGCTGCAGCTCTAATAACGGCTGTGTCCACATCTGGGCAGATGTTATTTTAGACCTGGTTGGCTGTTGATATTTCCAGGAAACATTAATACCAATAAACATAAAAAAAAACAATAATAATAATAATAGTAATAATAATAATAAGAAGAAGAAGAAGAAGAGTTTATTATCTATACCTTAAATTTTTAATTTTTGATTTTACTTTCAGTTGTGCTCAGTTGCATCATCCAGTTTGATCCGTTAACTTTCTGTTTGACAGTTTCACCTTGTGTCACTCATGTCTGCAAACGTTATATTAAAGGTTTTAATACCTAAGGACATGACACCCTGCAGGGTTCACTTGTGTAGTAATAATCATAATGATAATAATAACAATGATAAAGTTCCAACGTGACACTGAGAGGAGAAACATCTGTAGTCAGAGTTAAAATATGAGCCTGTCTGCTCCTTTAGGACACAGAGGGTTTGTGTCATATAATCTGCAGGAGTTAACTTGAATTTGAGCTTGAGTTTATGTTAAATTATTATTAATTTTTTAAGTTAAATCCTTCATGTCTTTGATTTTACTTTCAGTTGTGCTCAGTTGCATCATCCAGTTTGATCCGTTAACTTTCTGTTTGACAGTTTCACCTTGTGTCACTCATGTCTGCAAACATTATATTAAAGGTTTTAATACCTAAGGACATGACACCCTGCAGGGTTCACTTGTGTAGTAATAATAATCATAATGATAATAATAACAATGATAAAGTTCCAACGTGACACTGAGAGGAGAAACATCTGTAGTCAGAGTTAAAATATGAGCCTGTCTGCTCCTTTAGGACACAGAGGGTTTGTGTCATATAATCTGCAGGAGTTAACTTGAATTTGAGCTTGAGTTTATGTTAAATTATTATTAAAGTTTTGATGCATTTGATTTTACTTTCAGTTGTGCTCAGTTGCATCATCCAGTTTGATCCGTTAACTTTCTGTTTGACAGTTTCACCTTGTGTCACTCATGTCTGCAAACATTATATTTGTGGTTTAAGTGCCAAAAGTCCAGACACCCTGCTGGATTTAGTTGCATCATTATTATTAGTAGTAGCAGTATTATAAGCCATAATTAGAAGAATAAGACAGCCTATGAAAACAAACTCAGTTCAGGTGAAAGAGCATTTTATAAATACATTTTTCTGACTTCATCACTTAGTTTACGTCAGATTATGGAAACACGTTGGTGCCTGTGTAGTTCCTCTCTGTAATCTGTCAGATCGTCCTGCGATTGTGAGGTGAAGAGAAAAATTAAAATTGGTCCCTGGACCGTCACCGGACTGTGGACCTGTCTGTACATGTCCACATGTCTGCTGTGGAACAATCCATTGTCCCTGTCACTCATAAAAACAAAACCTGTTACCCCCCACTGAGGCCTAGCGGTCTCCCTAACCTCTACACCCCTGGTTTAAATCTGGTTTTTGACCTTTGTTGCATGTCTCCTCATTTTTTAAGATATTTTATTTATAGATTTTCAGATTTTTACACAAACAGTACAGCTACAAATCAGCCACCCCTCAGAGATGAACAAAAAAAGACCAAAACTAAATTTAAAAAAAAAAGCTCTCACAGGCTGTACAACCAGCAGGATGTTCTGACTGTCTACAAAATGAGATATACATACACGTGTTACTCATATGTTGTTTGTATAGACCGTTATGATGAAGCATGTACACATACATGAAAACACTTTTGCCGATTCTGGATAAATGGGACATGAGCGGTTGCCATTTTTTATCAAAGCTTACAGAGCTGAGAGAAACGCATGTCTCCTTATTTTAATGAGAGTTTGATTTAAGAGCTGCCGAAGAACCATGTTCATTTCTGTTTTATGTTTTGGTGTAATTTATTCTGCGGGATCGTCCAGGCAGGACGTGTTGTCTCATCCATCACTCTGCTCCATCCATCACTCGCAGCTTCACTTTGTTCCTTCCTGACTTTGTTTCACTGTCAGTCTCAGGATTTATTGTTTATGTGTGGATGGCGAAAGTAGATCTAAGTTTCATTCTGACTGTTTGAGTTTCACACTGAGTGTGTTTGGAAAGTTGGTCCGGTCCATTTCAGTTTCAGTCTGAGGCACTGCTGGTTTCTGGGAACAGGGTGGAGACCAGACAGGAAACACTTTGTCTCACTGTGCCTGGACGGAGAAGTGAGGTGGTACTTTTTATATTTTACAGTAGTTAACTTACCTTCATCATGTGTTCAGATCACATTTAGAGACATTTTCTGCTTTAGTCTCTGTTTCACGTCCTGTTTCAGGCCCTACAGTGAGAACTGTGCATCCAGCACCATGGCCAGAGGCAGCGTTAACTCTGATATGTTGCACACTGCTCTAAGATGTCTTCAGTGCTCTTAGTGTTGTCGTCAGGCATCAGATATATGGATTTATTGATATGTTTCATTTTGCAGCTGCACTTTCTCATTCTCTCTTTTTGTTCTCGGCTCCTCACCAACAAAAGAAAAGTCACAGTTATCATGTTAAAGCCCTGTTGTATTTATTTCTTGATAAGAATTAAAACAAATGTATGCCCTCAGTGTCAATTTGGTATCGAATATAGATAGTTTTCTAGGTATTGAAGTCATAAATATCAAGTATTGTGACAGCACTTGTTGCAACTTCCAACATCTGTACTGAAATACCACCACTTCTCTGTTAACTCCACAGCACGCAAAACATCATCTGAAAATCTTCACTGAAGTTCTAACGTGACACTGAGAGGAGAAATATCTGTAGTCAGAGTTAAAATATGAGCCTGTCTGCTCTTTGGGACATCAGAAGAGTGTGTCATATAATCTGTGGGATTTCAGTTAAAGATTTTTGTCACATAATTTGAAGTGTGCCGACCTGCTGATAAACCCGGCCGGTGTCGGCTGTGGTCCCTGTTGTTGTTTCTCAGGCTCGTCGGTAATTCTCTGCGAATATTTGCCCTCTTGTTTCTGCAGCCTTTGAGTTTGGCTTCTTGCTACAGATAAATGAGGAGGCCGCGCTGGCAGCGGCCCTGAATGACTACCTAACCTCACGCAGCTACCTGGCTGGGTTCAGCCCCTCCCAGGCCGACCAGAAAGCCTTTAAGCTCCTCCGCAGGCCCCCAGATCCGCAGCATGTCCACGCTCTGCGCTGGTACAGACACATAGCCGCCCTGCAGCAGGACCTCAGCCCTCTGAGCAGCAGTGAGTAGACAGCTGAAGGCATGAACAGGCTTAGACGTGCTCACGCTCCCTCACGCACCGGCCTGGATGTTGAGGCAGGAAACATTAGGAAACTAAAGCAGCTCTAACCGGCCCCCTGCAGACACTGACGTGCATGAACCCAGAATTATTTTGCATTGGAATGAATTCATTTGCAGCTTTCTTTCACCTCTGTGTGTGTGTGTGTGTGTGTGTGTGTGTGTGTGTGTGCACGCGTGTGTGTGTGTGTTGCCTGTAGCTGAGCACAGGTGAGAGTTAGTTTATCACTGTTTAAACAAAGCGTCAGCGCACGTGTGAGTTCTGCTACCCAAAACCTGCAGCGCTCTGCAGACACAGATGTGTGACATTTACAGGAAATCAGGTACAGTGTGTGTCAGAGTTGCACTGCACTGCATGTGTTCAGAGACATTTGAACGTCCTCACTGGGAGTTTGGGCTCTGTGTGGCTTTGACAGCTGCTGCTCTCCTGGTTTTAAAGTGTGTGTTTTGTGACTAAATGTTCAGCTGCATTCCTTTGAGAATAAGATGATCCACGTCACACTGGTTGCACCGACTAAAGGACAAAACGAGCAGATTGTGCTGTCTGCTCCAGAGCAGTCAGAGTGAACTAACCTTAACGTACAGCTCCATCATTTCTCACATTGCAGCAGCTGTTTTACTGGAGATTAGAGCTGAGCAAATGAGCATAACTGTCCCAGCTTGAGTTCCCTGAAAAAAGTCATTTTTCTCCTGTTCACTGACGTGTTTACTTTGGAGAAGGAGACATGTTAAAGGCATAGTTCACATCTTTTAAAATGGGGTTGTATGAGGCACTTATCTACAGTCAGTGTGTTACCTACAGTAAACGTCAGTCTCTTAGTTTGGAGAAGCAGACAGGCGTACCGACACAGAAGCTCAGCGATGTCCTGCTGTGGACAGGCTGCAACAAAACATGTTTTAGACACCTAAAAAGTTAGTATCAGGGTAAGTGTACATTATATTAAGAATATTCTCAGTGATTTCCAACAGATAAATGAAGCCATCATATCTCTCTCTTCAAAGCCAGACTCCACTGAGAAAACCAGTGATTGTAGCATGCTGAACACAGGAGCTGCTGGTCGACTGCTGCCTCCATCAGTCACTGTGTTTGTGTTACTGTGTGACTTTGGTGTTTTAAAGGGTTAATTCAGATTCACCAAAGTCACACAGTAACACAAACACAGTGACTGATGGAGGCAGCAGTCGACCAGCAGCTCCTGTGTTCAGAGAGGTAAAGTCACTGGTGGACTTTATGAGAGCGTAGATGGGGAACTGAAGCCGTTAACAGCTTCCCTTATCAGAAGTCACTGTCTGACAGAAAGGGAAAGCAATGAAAATATCAGAGTTCCCATGGTCATGGAAAACCTGGGAAAGTCATGGAATTAGTCTGAAACAGTGGTTCCCAACTGGTGGGTCACAGGTCCACTCTGGAAGGACCGCAGGTGACTTACAGACGTGTCAGGTTTGTAAAAGACACACTTTGTTTTGAAGTTAAATGACGGGCAACAGTATATATATTATGGGTCCTTTCCTCGTGGAAAGATTTGAAATTTTGTCCATTAAAAATATTCTAAATATAGCGTACACTCAAACTGATAATAATTTTTAAGGTGTCTAAAATATGTTTTGCTGCTGACCTCGTCCACAGCTGTACACTGATGAGCTCTCATGGCGGTACTTCTATCTGTTTCTCCAAACTGGAGGTCGTGCCGACTGGCATCAACCATAGATACTACACTCACTGTGGATGAGTCCCTCACACACACTCCAAAGGTCCAAACTCTCCCTTTAACCTCCGTGTTTGAGATGACAGAAAACATTCATCTCTACAGTTGTGCAAAACAGTCGAGGAAATATTCAGTGCTTCACTTCTGCTGTTTTCTGCACAACAAGGTCAATATTTCCTTTAAAGCTTTACAGTCAGAGCTGCATTATTATTATTACAGTGAACTAACACTGAACTGAAAACTAAAACTAGTTGTGAACAAACATTTAGTTCACTGAAACCGTCTCAGGGCTGCTGTGACACTGCACAGACTTGGAGCGACCGAAAGTTTGTCTTGGGCGTGTCGCTACAACAACAAGACAAGACAAACGCTGATTTTTGTGCACCCTGAGCGCATGTTGTCGTGCACAGATTTCTTAAATAAATGACTGTTTTTGCATGATCTCAGCCTGTGGACCTTTTAGTGGCTTTGAGCACAGTTACATCAGTGTGTGGGTGTCTCCTCTGCCGTCCTTTCAATTCAGTTGAATTCATCTTTCTTATAAAGCCCAATATCACAGATCACAGTTTGCCTCAGAGGCTTTACAGCAGACGACATCCCTCTGTCCTCTGGACCCTCACAGCTGATTGTTTATTAAAAAAAATGTAAGAAACAATTCACTGACATGAAAATAAAATCTAGACATCAGAAAAAACTAAACTGAAATAAATACAAAAAATTAAAATGAAATAGATTTTTAACAAATAAACCAGATTCAGTAAAAACAAATTAAAACATCATTTTTAAGGTAAAACATTTTTTATTACGTTGTGGTTTAAAAGCAGGATGCAGTCGGGATTATGAAGCAAATACAACTTTAATTTACGAGGTGTGCTCTGCATCTTTTTAACTGAATTTTTATTTTTTAAGAATTCAGTTTAAGGAAAATAACTTCTTGGTGAGTTCTCTAGTCGTTACTTTTCCCTTGTGTCGACATACATGGATTCATCATGTACTCACTCTGTCACAGCCTCAGTATGACATCAATCAGTACATTAATACTTGAAATTTGCAGATACTTTTTGGTCACAGTAGAGCTGAAACATTTAGTGTTTATTAATATTAAGTGATTAGTCAAATATCAGACAAGCGTCTGTAACAGTTTCTTGTTTTAGATAAAGACCCTCTTCAGCTTCTCAGGTCATATTTGCAACTTTTCTTTGTTTTACTATAGTAGATTCAACATCTTTGGGATCTGGACTGTTGGTCAGACATTGCCGACGGCCTTTATCACTTCTTTCTGATATTTTACAGACCAAACAATCAATTGACAGTGAAAACGATTGATAGTTTCAGCCACAGATGACAGTAATGGTGAATTACTGTTGCAAGGGGGCAAAAATTCAGACCTGTATTAACCTTTCTTCCAGTGTTTCTCCTGTTGTGTGCAGTCGTGTGTTTCTCTATCTGTTAGACTGTGTACTGACAACGTGTGTTAAATTTAAAGCCTCTGTGTGTGAAATATTATGTGAGAATAACGTCATTCAAATCAGCATTGTTAAGTTTTCATCTGCAGAAAAACTGGACAATCCCAGTTTAAACAGTTGCAGTTAAATCCTTCACATGGAGGCTTTAAAATCTGTAAAGCATGAAAGAAGCAGGAAGTGTTTTAAAACTGCCTTTTTATGTTTTGCCTTTTTATAATGATTTTTCTGTTTTGTTCCAGCGAAGGGAAAGCGGGTTCAGCCCCCCTGGTCTCCACCAGCAGGAACAGATGTTCCCCAACTTAAACTGTACAACAGTTTGACGAGAGCGAAGGTAAGATGGAGGCAAAGGTCACCTCCTCGTCAGCGTGTGTGTTCACTGTCTCAGGAAGAATCAACTCTTTAACAAAGACAGAGAACAGAGAAGGAGCTGATGATGTGCTTATATTTTATTCCTTAATATTCATTTTCACACCTACACCAAGGATATTATAGAATGTATATTTTATTCTTGCTCCTAGATTATTATATTTTTATTTTATTTATTTGTGTGGGATGTTTTTTTTTTCTTTTTGTTTTTATGTCATCTCCACTATCTTCATTATCTTATTTGATTCTTTTCCTCTGTACTCACAGCTCACTTGTTAATTGAGATCTTGATCTCAGCGTGACTTCCTGATTAAATAAAGTCTAGGTAGTTGTTTGAGGGGGTGTAGCGGTGCAGAAACAAGTCTGAGATGCAGTCACATTTAAACAAAAAGCTCCAAACTGTTTCAGCAACATGAATCCTCACTGGGACGTTCAACATTCTAAGCACGAAAAATACAAGACATCTTCTTTGTAGTGTGCGTCTTGTTTCCACATTAAAAGCTCATGAACACACCGAAGTGTGACGAGAACAACTTCCAGACTCAGGAAACAGGACCATCTGAGCAGCACCTGAAAGCAGCATAATTCTCAGATTATTCTGTGATGAACTCGTTGATGACATTGTCGTCATTTTTATGTTTCAGGAGCCGTTTGTTCCCCAGAAAGGGAACAAGGTGACTTGGTACTGCTGCGGGCCGACAGTGTACGATGCCTCACACATGGGACACGCCAGGTAAACACGTCACAGCTAAAAGGATTCAACATGTAACTGTTTTCATTAATTTATATTCTGCTGTAATAACAGCTCCTGATTCGTCGCTCTGTTCAGGTCCTACATTTCCTTTGACATCCTGCGAAGGATCCTGAAGGACTACTTCAAATACGACGTCCTCTACTGCATGAACATCACAGACATAGATGACAAAGTGAGTCACAGACACTTTACATAAACCTGCTTATTTCACATCATTTATGATTCTTTTCCTGTTTACAGTTTTGTCCTCAGAGATCAAATCGTCACGACTCAGACTTTCTATCATCCTGACGTCAAAACTCTGTTTTACAGCAGCGTTTAATACAGAAGAGGAAACACTTCTCATGTTTGTGAACGTCTTTTAAAGCCAACTGAAAGGCAAAAACATGACGGCAGGAATAAAACAAATGCGTCACACCTTCGATGTTGTCCTCATATTATCATATCATCCTCATACCTTCATTTTCACATCTGTAAAGTGTTTTTGAAGGATCACAATAAAACATCCTGGCATCAGAGATCAGGGGAAACATTTAAGATAGGATATTAAAGTTTTAATTGGCTTGTAGTTATTAATACGTAGAGCTGCAACAATTAATTGTTCAGTTGTCAACTATTAAATGAATCGCCAACAAATCTGATGATCAATTCATTGGTTTGAATAATTTTTTTTTAAAAGATAAAAGAAGTCAAAATTATCTGATTCCAGCTTCTTAAATGTGAATATCTTCTGTTTTTCCTCCTCTGTGACGGTAAACTGAATGTCTTTGGGTCATTGGACAAAACAAGACATTTGAGGACGTCATCAGGGCATCAGGAAACACTGATAAACATGTTTTACCATTTTCTGACATGTATCGACCAAATAACTAATCGATTAATCAAGAAAATAATCAATAAGTTGCAGCACTATTACTATCTCTGATGAACTGGGTGTTTTCAGGAGGAGGTTTTAAACAGTCTGGGGCTTAAACAGAGCGTCTCAGACGGAGGGTGGATACAGGACAGGATGAGGAAATTAAAAAGTTATTTGAACATTTAAACATGTAGAATCCCAAATTACAAGTATGAACCTGAAAATGAGCAGAATCGGTCCCTTTTTAGCAGCAGTTCCATACAGAGCATCTCATTACGTTTCCTTTCTTGTTTTGTCTTTCTGTCTCAGATCATCAAACGAGCCCGACAGAACTACCTCCTGGACCAGTACAAGGAGAAGCAGCCGCAAGCTGCTCAGATCCTGCAGGACGTCCTGAGCGCCAGAGAGGTGAGAACAAACTCTAGAGCAGTCTGAGACACAACAACAGTCACAGCCTCAGTGATGGGGTTAAACTCTCTGTGTCCAAACAGCTGACAGAGGAGGAGTTAATGTACAATCAGCTCTGCTTTTTATCTGACAGACTGATCTGTGCTTGGACACAAACATTTGTTGCACTTACAGTGACACAAACTGTATTCACTCGCTCATTGTTCTCAGTAAACACATTAATTAATCTGACACTGAATGCAGAAGTCTGTCTATATTAACTTATTGACCTTAATGTGAGGAAGGCCACCACCCTGTGCATTGTTCAGTTTCCTTTCTGAACAGAAAGTGTAGTTAAAAAAAGAAACTCTTTTCCTGCAGCTACAATGAAACTCTAACGACCTCTGCAGCCTGTGAAGTTTATCAGATCAGATGTTTGGGAAGAGACAGGTTAACCACCGCCCACTGTGATTGGTCAGACACTTTACCTGTGTACTGATGCATCAGACAAACAGACACGACTCTGAGTGTGAATATCTTCAAGAGAAGTTCAACAGTAAAAACACAAAATCGTAATATTGATGATTTTACAACTTCAAATCATGTGCAGGCTTCTGTCTTTTTACTTACTCACTCGTGTGTGTGTGTGTGTGTGTGTGTGTGTCTCTCAGCCATTCCGGGTCTACTTGGCTTCGACGACCGACCCTGATAAGAAGCAGATGCTGGAGAGGCTGGACATTGCTGTGACCGCCGCTCTGCAGCCCCTGCAGGCAGCGATGGAGGGCAAAGCAGCAGATGAGGTCGTACAACCTCTGGCCCAGGTGAGACGGAGCACACGTGGAGTTGGCTCAGAGGGACAGTTCGGATCTTTTGAAGTGGGGTTGTATGAGGTCTATAGATGACGGTCGGCATGCTCCCTGTTTGGAGAAGCAACCACAGAAGCTGCTGTGGACAGGAGCAGCAGCAAAGTATATTTTAGACACTTAAATAAATCAATATCAGCTTAAATTGTGACGGCTTTACCTTTTACGTCAAACAGCCTGCTCAGGCTTCAGTTCCCCAGCTATGCTGTCTTCAAAGCCGCAGTAATTTTAGCTCTCTGAACACAGGAGCTGCTGGTCGACTGCTGCCTCCATCAGTAACGTTTGGTTGTGTGACTGTGGTGGATGTGAATTAACCCTTTCATACACTCATAGCAACACAATAACAGATAGATTGATGGAGGCAGCGTAGACCAGCAGCTCAAGAAGTCTGATTTTGAAGAGATTGATGTAATGGCTCCATTTCACTGTCTGACAGAAAGGTTGTCAGGACAGAGGCGCAGTAATGTGTAACCTCTTAAGCTCCACCCTTTAATCCAAATGTGGTCACTCCTGGCTCCAAAAAACCAAGATGACAATGGCCGAAAATTCAAACTTGAGGCTTCAAAACAGGAGTCCACAAACCAATAGGTGATGTCACAGTGGCTGTGCTCATTATTTCATACAGTCGTTAGTGCTGATGGATAAATTGATCCGTTACTGTAAAGAAAAAAAAAAAGAAAAACATTTAAAATAATGTTTTCTGGGCTTTAATATTTTCTTTCTCTCTTCTAAGGTGCTGTTGGACAACTCCAAGGACCTGCTGTCTGACTGGTTGGACAAGAAGTTTGGAAGTCAAGTCACAGAGAATTCAATCTTCTCCATCCTCCCGAAATACTGGGAGGGAGAGTACCATAAGGACATGGAGGCTCTGAATGTGAGTAGAAGCAACGCAAAGTGTTTCACAAGGTCCCAGAAATACACAAGGAGAATCATCAGGAGAGAAACAAATTATTTTGTGCTCTGTGACGAAACAACACAGAGACTGTTCAGTGTTTCTGCCTCAGACTGAAGCTAACAGCTGCATCTTTTTTCTTTTTTTTTTAAATACAGAGAGTATAAAAGTGTTTGGTAAAAGTAAAGTGTCTCAGTGTGAGCTGCTGTATTATCATTATTATTATCATTATTATTATTATTATATAAGAAATATATTTCTTTGTTTCTTTGTGCTGAAGTTAATTTACATGCAAAACAAATAAAGGAACTTTTCCTTAAAGATGTGGCAAAAAATGAACGTAATCAGTGTAGTGATATAAAACAAACCATTACAAAATATACACAATCTGGACACCATTGGTTCCACTGTGGGGGGAGATCATGTTTTAGACAGTTGTGTCATTTCATCTCCGTAGCAACAGTTTGGGGTGTTTCAGGTCATGTGGTGTTCACTGTCATATTGTTGTCACTGTGCATAAATGATCTTTGTGACCTGCAGGTTCTTCCTCCAGACGTTCTCACTCGAGTCAGTGAATACGTGCCGGAGATTGTGGAGTTTGTTGAGAAGGTCGTCTCGAATGGTTACGGGTGAGGACGAGTAAACAGTTTGTGTTACGCCCACAGTGTCAGTTGTTAAAGGGTAACTTTGATACCCTGCTGTGTTTGTGTGTCACAGAGACTAATGGAGACAAAGATTTTTTAAATCGGTCCAGTTCTGAGGAGAGAGCGCTGCAGCTGGCAGCAACAAAACAATCTGTGATGTTAATGTCACACCGTCAGTGCACGTTCATTAAGACCACGAAGCCTTTCAGCTCACCCAGGCTTAGAGGTGGGGAGAGGTGTTGAGAGATTGCTTCTCACGTTTACACCAGTTTTGAGGTTTTTATGTGTAAAACAGGAGGTGCAGACCCCGTCGTATGTGTAGCCGTGTATTGTCCCCCCCCACCCAAACACAAGGCCATCTGCCTGACTGAGTTTTTATCATCAGTTGTTTTAAACTTTGACAAAATCTTAATCGCGTGGACTCAAACCAGAGCAAGGGCTGCTGAATTTCTTGGAACAATCGACTCCTTTAACTTTACTCCGCATGTTTCCATCCAGGCTCATAACCATGGCCATACCCTGGACTGAGTATTCACACTTGGCCTGCTGTTGCCTCTCTGAATGTGGATGCTTTGGGTCTCTGACCACAGGTGTAGCATGTTCTCCACCCTGTTTCACAATGTTCCCAACCCTGAGTTACCTGACTGTTTCTCCTGCTTTGTAAATGAATCCACAGCAAGTCATTTTAAAGATGCTTCCACTGCCTCCTCTCTTTTAAATACTGTAATTGGCCGTCCCCTTCACTTGAGCACAGAACAACTAATCACAGAGTTTAATTCAATTTGTGGAGACATTGCGGACTCTGTGGCCCCTCTGACACTCAGAACACCTCGCACTGTAAGTCAGCTATGGCTGAATAGTCAGACCCGTGCTCTCAGGAAACTACATCGAGAGGCAGAACGTAAATGGAAAAAAGACAGACTTGAAGTCTCACTTGAGGTCCTGAGAGGCACCGTGGCAAACTATCAGCAATCTGTTGGTTAATAAAACACTTTCAGTGGACGAACATTGTCTGTGTGAACATGCTCTGAGTGGTTTCTGCAGACTGTTTCACTGCTGCCAGCTGCTGCGCTCTCTCAGTGCTGCAACAATTCCAAGCTTGTTGCTCCCATTAGTCACTTAGAAACTAAAACATGGAAAAAAGGTCCAGGTTGAAAAATACTGAAGTTAAGCTTTAAATGAACAGTTTTAATTATTATTTTTTCTGATGTTTTCAGGTATGAATCAAACGGTTCTGTGTACTTTAACACTGCAAAGTTTGACACCAGTCCACAGCACTCGTACGCCAAACTGGTGCCAGAGGCGGTCGGAGATCAGAAGGCTTTACAAGAGGGAGAAGGTAGAGTGTTTAACGAACAGAGCTTTTTTCTTTTTTAATGTTTCTTTACGTAGGATTTTGGCTCAAGTTTTTGTTTCTAGAAAATATAATTTATATGCGGGTTGCTGTCGTCATGTCGGTCTTCTGTGTGTGTCGTGTGGCCCTGCAGGAGATCTGAGCATCTCTGCTGACAGGTTAAGTGAGAAAAAGTCCCCCAATGACTTCGCCTTGTGGAAAGCCTCCAAGCCTGGAGAGCCTTCATGGGACTCTCCATGGGGAAAGGTGAGAGGTCACTCTGAGTGTTGGTGTGTTGTTGAACTGACAGATGGAGGTTTGATCCAGAAAGTAGAAACTGAGGAACCTTCTGTTGTGACTGATGCAGCATTGATTTCCCTTCTTTTGAATGCTGTGAACAGGGAAGGCCGGGCTGGCACATCGAATGTTCGGCCATGGCCGGCTCGATCCTGGGAGCGTCCATGGACATCCACGGTGGGGGGGTCGACCTTCGATTCCCCCATCACGACAACGAGTTGGCTCAGTCTGAGGTACTAAAGCAAAGTCTTTCTTTGTCTGTTATTGGAAATATTTGCTCCTGTTTGTCTCTGCAGAACATTAACTGGCCGAGCTGAGATGATTAAAGATGATGAATTGTTTCCAAAGAGAAAGTAAAGGACCATTATCGGTTTGTTTCCCTGACAGGCTTTCTTTGAGAACGACCACTGGGTCAGATACTTCCTGCACACCGGACACTTGACCATCGCCGGCTGCAAGATGTCCAAATCTCTGAAGAACTTCATCACTATTAAAGACGCTCTGGCAAAGAACACAGGTGAGTCATCACACCTGTTTCGTTATGATCGAAGCAGCAAGTCAGGCCTTTTTTAATATTATTTTTATCTGTTCACAGAAATAATCCACTCAAAGAAGTTTAAAGTTTTACCAAAAATCTGGCGTTTTTTTTTTTAAGCATCAGCGTATGTAACCAGTATATTCTGACACACAGCCTCCCTCCAGCAGGATGAGTCCACGTCTGCTGCTCCAAAACTGTATCTCTTTAACACACATTCAAAGTCTAGCAGCAGAAATCAGCATTGCGTTACAGACATATGCAACACGTGTCAACCTGTGTGTGGACAAGTGTTGCAAATCGCAAACACTAAACACAGTGTGTCTGGATTTCTGTGCATAAGTGTACAAGTCAAATGTCACTGTGTCACTGTGACGTCCATATCAAACCAAATAAACAGTTCAGCATCAGGTGTTATTTAGCAGCACTTAATGAAAATCAGATCGTCTGTAGTTTCATTAAATACTTTCTTGAACTGAAAAGGTTGTGGTGGTGCAACATGTGGCGTCAGAAATATCTCCTGTGTGTGTCGGAGCTTCATGTGGACGTTGATAGAACCATGTGGTAGAAGACAGCAGCCAGTTTCACATCACAGTGTCTCACACATCATCGATCAATGATTTAATCCAAACACAGAGGGATCAGATTATCATCAGAGTGTTTTGTTACTGAATCCGATCCATAAAAGATTCTCTTGTCGTTGTCCTGCAGCTCGTCAGCTCCGTCTGGCCTTCCTGATGCATTCCTGGAAAGACACCCTGGACTACTCTTCCAACACGATGGAGTCTGCCGTTCAGTACGAGAAGTTAATGAACGTAGGTGACAATGTGACCAACAGGCCTTTTAGTTTAGAGGATGGTGTAAATGTTTTACTGATGTGCTGTTTGTGCCTTTTTATCAACCAGGAGTTCTTCCTGAACGTGAAAGACATCATGAGAGCTCCGACTGACATCACCGGGCGCTTTGAGAAGTGGGAGGCAGCAGAGGTGGAGCTCAACGACAGGTGAGACGGTGAAAACACATGCTGGAGACATCTGAGGGTCTTAAAACAGACAAGTTCTTCAGACGTGTTTGTTTTTAATTAAAAAAAGACCTGTAATAAAAACCTGTATTTATGGAGAACTTTTCAAAAACACTGTGCTGTAAGAAGGCAACAAAATAAAACAGACAATTCATGAAACCAACAGGTCGTTAAAAGAAAAGCTTTCAGTCGATCAGACCTTCATCAGACGGAACGTGAGCCCACAGTGGACAGACTGGTTAAAATAACCAACCCCAGTCTAATCACTGGCAGGATGCAACACACCTGTGCACGTCCCTGGTGGCTGAAGCTCCACCTCCTGGGAGTTGTAGTCTTTTCAAATGGCAAACTTTTCCTACTAGTCTGGACTTATTGGCTGAATCCAAACGTCCAGACTTCAACGCAACTTGGAGACTTTGCAGGTGCGTTCCCGGGAAGTCTGGGAGTGTTGTCCAAGTCTACACTTCATCGAGTCCACAGGGGGCTCAGGTGGACTTCCTGCAGACCTAAGCAGACTTCACTGATTTGATAACCCTGATGAAAGTGTTTAAGAAGGGACTCCACCCTCTGGTCCACACTGCTGGCTCCAAAAATCCACGATGGTGACGGTGAAAATGCCCAACTTCAAAATGAGATTAGAAAAACCAACGGGTGATGTCACAGTAGCTGCGTCCATTGTTTTATACAGTCTATAAATGAGACACATATTCTGAAGGTGCTGTTTACATGTCTTAAAGAACGCTCCTAAAACCTGTAAAGTATGAACATATCCCATGTGTCATCTGAAAATGCTTCAGAATATTAAACAGAATATGTTGTTTACATGACCCTGATCTAATTCACAATAGTGTCATACTGGGGATAATATCAGTGTGCATGTGATCGTAGTCGCTGTCTGGAGACTCATCCGAACTCTACCTTTGATCCAGTAAGAAAAACTAGCAGCTGAAGGGTTTCTTGTGTCGTCCAGTTTCTACGACAGGAAGGCAGCCGTCCACGAGGCGCTGTGTGACAACGTGGACACTCGCACCGCCATGGAGGAGATGAGAGTGCTCGTCAGCCAGAGCAACACCTACATCGCCGCCAGGAAGGCCGCCAAGCTGAGGCCCAACCGCATGCTGGTGGAGAGTATCGCCGTGTATCTGACCAACATGATGAAGGTGAGGATGGTTTGACTGCTGTCATCATCACGCTGATCGTCACAGACGAATCTGTGCTTCACAGAGCAAGTTCACACTAAATCAGTGAATTGAGGGAAAGCACTGTTGCACTGACCTCTGTGGGTGGAGACGTTCAAGCACTTCTTTCTACACCGCACACGTTTACCTGTGACCACGCCCACAAGCCTTTACATCTTTTAAGTCATTACAGATTTTTTCAAGACATTACAGTACTTTTTTGGGGGGGTTGCCATGGGTCTGGAAAGTACTTGAAAGTGCTTGGAGTAAAGAAAAACACAGAACTTGAAGCCCTTGGATTTTAAAGAGGTCCTTAAAAGTGCTTGTTATGTTGAAACTATTAGATACACAAACAAAGTAAACAAATCACAAGCATAAACAATAATACAAATAAAATGGCTGTAAGCGGCGTTCCAGGGGTTCAAGCCAGCGTGGACTGAAGTTGAAAGCTTCGCAGGGTCGAGACCAGAGACACTTTATTTTCTGATTTATAGTCTGTAGCACACACTGGCTCAGTGAGCGTGACAACTCCACACAAAAGACTTAGTTAAAACAAGCAGAATTTATTAAACTTAAATGAACAAATAACAAACGGAGTGTGTCGGTCAGTAAGCCATGCATGGGTGTGTGTCAGGTGAGCTGTGGAGGTGTTGAAGGTGCAAACCAAAAGCAATCATGCCAGGTGGATGTTTGCTGCAGGAAGGGAGAGAGCAGGGGAAGCTCTTGTAGCCTGGAAGCCCAGGTGAGCTTCATCAAGGTGACGACCCTCTCATGTCAGCCAGCTGCAGACAGTGGGCGGGGCGTCTCAGCTGATTGTGTTGTGCCACACCCACTTGCATGTGTAGCGCCCCCTAGTGGTCGACTTCAGAGAAACTTTCAGGGTATGTTTAAGTTACTTATCCAGACATTTCAATTCAAGGTTCATGATGACTGACCAACTGTTGTGGAGTTGGGTCTATTTATGTGCAGAGCCACGCCCCTTTTAAAGATCATTGATCAATATCTTCCAAACGCAGCGATATCAACCAGCTTCTGATAACTGTTGATAACCATTCACCAATCCATTTATTTTCAACCGCATATCCGGGGCCGGGTCTCGGGAGCAGCAGGCTGAGCAAAGCACCCCAGACGTCCCTCTCCTCAGCAACGCTTCCCAGCTCCTCCTGGAGGACCCCGAGGTGTTCCCAGACCAGATGAGATATATCATCCCTCCAGTGTTTTCTGGGTCTGCCCCGGGGCCTCCTACCAGCTGGACGTGTTAACCTCGCTCCAAATATGATCCACAGAACATTTGGTACTAATCAGATCTACGGTCAGGAGGGGTCAGAAATGTGTTTTTCAACAAAATTCAAAATGGCAGAATATCTAGTTCTTGTGTGTTTTTCAAAGAGCATACAACTCGTGGACTCGTGCATCAGATTTCAAGTGAATCTGACTTATGGTGTGAGGGGCGTGGCCTTTACTACATCTAATTTGGAGCCTTAATTCCAGCGCCACCATCAGGCCGTCTGGTGTGCAGCATTTGCACACAGCTTCCAATCACTGGTGAAAATTTGTGTGTACATGATTTCCTGCTGTGTGTTACATCAGCAGTGACATGAATCTGTTGTCATTTAGATATTTGGTGCCATTGAAGGATCGGAGCCCATCGGGTTCCCAGTCGGAGGACAAACTCAGAACATCGATGTGAGTAAAGAGACACTTGTCTCTGTTTCTGTTGTTTATGGAAATGTGATTATTGTTTCAGGATTATCACCAGACATGTACTGCTCATGAATACATTTCTAAGAAATCAATAATCAAAATATCTTGTGTCAAACGTGTTCGTCCTCTCACTAACGTCCCACTGTGCGAGATTCTGTGTCTCTGTTTGTCCCAACAAACCAAACCCTGACAGCCTGCAGCTGCCTCGCCCAGCTGCCACTCAATGACTAAACGTCTGTCGTTTCAGTTCGAGAAAAAGTTTTTATGCCTTAGTTGATTAAAATCTTGTTTTGCTGTGTTTGCCAGCTGGAGAGCACGGTGATGCCGTACCTCTCAGTGTTGTCAGACTTCAGAGAGGGAGTCCGAAAAATTGCCCGGGAGCAGAAAGGTAAGAATGTTTTACATGTGAGTGTCTGAACGTCTGTTCTCCTTTAGTCTCTGCTCAGAACATCATGTCAGCGCCGAATCAGAGAAGGTGGAAACGTCTCTTTGTACCTTCAGAGTTTTAATTAGTCCTTTGTTAAACTCATGCAGTGATGGAGCTGCTGCAGCTGTGTGATGTCATCCGTGATGATACCTTACCGGAGCTGGGGGTCCGACTGGAAGATCATGAAGGTAACACAACTTCAATATTCTGTCTTCATCAGTTTTCAAAGAAAATATATTGGCTTTGACTTTTTATGCACAATAAGCATGAGTGGGTCATTTTGTAAAAATAAGTGACTCCAAAACTTGATTTGAAAAGGTTTAAAAACGAGGATCGACACAGAAACACTTTCTCTTTTTGTAAAAACGTAATGGCGTAAAGTCTGTGGTTAATGAAACAGTGACTGTGTTGCAGGTCTGCCCACTGTGGTGAAACTGGTGGACAAGGAGACATTACTGAAGGAGCGAGAGGAGAAGAAACAGGTACGGAAGCACAGAGAGTCGTTGACTAGAGATGATGTGCCGTCTCATGGCGGTCACTTCCTGTCAACGTTACAGATCAGAAGCACAGAGAGTTGTTGACTAGAGATGATACGCCGTCTCATGGCGGTCACTTCCTGTCAACGTTACAGATCAGAAGCACAGAGAGTCGTTGACTAGAGATGATACGCTGTCTCAAGGTGGTCACTTCCTGTCAACGTTACAGATCAGAAGCACAGAGAGTCGTTGACTAGAGATGATACGCCGTCTCATGGCGGTCACTTCCTGTCAACGTTACAGATCAGAAGCGCAGAGAGTTGTTGACTAGAGATGATACGCCGTCTCATGGCGGTCACTTCCTGTCAACGTTACAGATCAGAAGCACAGAGAGTCGTTGACTAGAGATGATACGCCGTCTCATGGCGGTCACTTCCTGTCAACGTTACAGATCAGAAGCACAGAGAGTCGTTGACTAGAGATGATACGCCGTCTCATGGCGGTCACTTCCTGTCAACGTTACAGATCAGAAGCACAGAGAGTCGTTGACTAGAGATGATACGCCGTCTCATGGCGGTCACTTCCTGTCAACGTTACAGATCAGAAGCACAGAGAGTTGTTGACTAGAGATGATACGCCGTCTCATGGCGGTCACTTCCTGTCAACGTTACAGATCAGAAGCACAGAGAGTTGTTGACTAGAGATGATACGCCGTCTCACAGTTTCAGTGACTTTTGGTTAAAGTTCTGTTTTCTCTGTCCCAGATGGAAGAAGAGAAGAAGAAGAAGAAGGAAGACGCTGCGAAGAAGAAACAGGAACAAGAGGTCCCTCAGTTTGTTCCATACAGAGACGTTTTGTTTCTCTGATATCAAACATCTTCATCACTCGTCTCGTCTGTTTCTGTTTCAGATGGCCAAACTGGCGAAGATGAAGGTCCCTCCAAGTGAAATGTTCCTCACAGAAACCGACAAGTATTCCAAATTCGACGAAACGGTAAAACCCTCGCCTACTTTTCACTCATGATAATCACACTGCTTTTTTCCAGGTAAATAATTCTAGTTTGATGAAGGAGAATTTAAACATTCACATCTTCATCAAACAGATTTGAATCAAACGAGCCGCTGCTTTACACTGTGATGACGTCATGGATTTTAAATCACTTTTCTCGGCTTAAGCAAAGTTTTATAAATATTATGACTCAAAAATTCAGAATAGAAAGAGTCACAATTGACCTTGTTTGCAGTTGGAGGTGTCAACACTTTCACATACATCTCTTATAATAGTGGCCCACAGGGAAAATGCTTTTTGGGTTGTTGCATTACCACCAGTGGCCACTGGGAAAAATCAGTTGCAAGGTGGAGCAGCTTTCCTGGGAGCCTGCACCCGACTGAAGACTCTGCTCCACCAGCTGTTTCTGGTCCTTATATCCTCCTGAGACCCTGCGTCCTCATATGAACACGTAACACTTGGGGTTTGCTGCACCTTAGACTTCATTCTCTGCCACGTCAGTCTGCAGCTGATCTCAGGACAGAGGTGGACAATGTCCAAAACCTGATCTCATGTTGTGGCAGAAACCTGTTTATTTATGAGTAATTACATTTTGAGTTTAGTACGGCAACAAATTTGACCAATTTTAGTGACAGAAACAAGATGAGACACTGTCAATCAGGAAGTGCTCGTTTGAGGACATTAGGACATTTATCATCATGTCATAACATGAGCAGTTTTATACCTTATTGCACACTTGTGAATATTAAAATTAAAGCCATCGTCCTGAATGAGGCCATCGGTTTGTTGTTTTTTTGCAAACACTACTTCCTGTTCGACACATTAGGTCCGTCTGACCAAGTTAAAAATGCTCACCAAACAAAAGCTGAAGTCTCAGGAGGATGTTCACATCGTGGCAGCAGATGAAACACACTGATGAGAGTTTGATTTTGCTGATTATCTGTAGGTGGTGTTACGTTTGTGCTGCAGCGAGATGGAAACTGATCAGAGTGATGTTAAGACTTGCTTCTTCTTCCACAGGGTTTCCCCACTCACGATGTGGAAGGGAAGGAGCTGAGCAAAGGACAAGCCAAGAAGCTGCGCAAACTCTACGAGACCCAGGAGAAACTTCACAACGAGTATCTGCAGATGAACCAGAACGGAAACTGAGTGTCTTCAGAAACTGTCCGAGCCATCCACCTTACACAGAACATACAGAATAAATGTCAAGGCCAGAGATGCTGAGTCAGCCTTTGTCTCCTCTTTATCTGTTTCGGACCAGAAAACAACTTTTTTTTTCTCAGTTAATTTCAGAATGACGGTTAAAATCTTCATAACCAAAGTCCACATATCGTTTATCAAAGTGAGGATGATGAAGTCGAGAGGAGCACGAGTGAAGGAGACTTCCTCCTTGTTCTGTTTCTCCACAATAGTTTTATGATGAGACAGTGAAGCAGAGTGCTAACTCATCAGCGCTCTGCTTCACTGTCTCCAGATGTTTTATAGATGTTTGACTGCAACTCTGTAGCACTGCCAGTCAGTTAAAAGAGTACATTTATTTCTTACTGTGTGTTTTAAACTTACCACGAGTTAAAGGCGTCATGTAGGATAAACCTTCAGTCTGCACAGACGGGTGACACGTTAAAGGAAAAAACAATACTTAGACGTTCCAACACAGAACAGCTCCAGAGCTTCATGTCTCTGAGCTCTGCTGGAGGGATGAGCGTCGATCTCCTAAAACACGTTTCCACATTTAGCATTTGATTTACAAAACCTCCGACAGGTGCTGAGTCTCGTTTGAAGGCTCCAACAATGATTCTTAACATTTTCATACTCATTATAAAAGCCCTCAGTGTTTGAACACATCTGCATTCCTTACGTTTCCTCGTTTATTCTGATTTTTCCTTCATCTGTCGCCTGTCTGTATCTGTGTGTAGAGATTTTAATTGGCTGAAGGTGTTCGAGCTGCAACTAATTGTGTTTTTATTATCAATTAATTTGGCAATTATTTCTCAGTTTGATTAAAAACATAAAAAATGCATGTTATATAATTTCCCAAAACCAAAAAGTATATATATATATTATTAGTTTGTTAGTTTCAGTCCTTGTTAACAATTTTCCAAAAGTCATGCACATTGTACAGAACAAGTAACCAGTATCCAGGGATTCAATTAAAAAAGGAAAAAATGCAGAAAATAAAATAATAAGACAACTGAAGCTTATTATCCAAATCCTTTCTACTCAGCATATTCTCATAATTAACTCATTTACTGTTAGGCTGAAGGTATACAAAAAAAACTCCAAACATACTCAGTTTACTGTCACATGTTATCGGAGAAGCTGAACCAGCAAATATTCGGCACCTTTGCCTGAAAAATTACTCACAGTTCACCAATTTTGGAAATAGTTGCAGATGAATTGTTTGTCCATCAGTCAGTGGACTAACTGTTGCAGCTCCAGAACACAGGTTTGGACTAGTATTGAATCTGTCACCACACTTTTTGTGGAGTTGACATTTTTGTGATTTTTTTTTTTTTCTCTGTCTCTTTATACAACCATTTAAATTTCCCACTGAAAAATATAAATAAAAAATATAAACCTTTTATTTAAAAAAAAAAAAAGAAAAAAAAAGCTTTTAGTTCAGTTATCTTTCATTTTTATGGACTCTCACAAAATGCAAATCGGTATCAGCTGATATGAGCAGAAAAATAACATGTGATTGTAATTAAACAAATTTGCTGCCGCTTGATGCAGAAATAAAAATAACCCAGTCACTAGAATAAATATCAGCATTGTGCGTTTCTGCAAACCACATGTACGTATGTATACATTATTATGTAGCACAGGGACGTGAAACATTTGAGCAGTGGTTCCCAACGAGTCCGGATTTCTCTTTTGTCATTCGTTTTAGGTCCACGCAGTTTAATATATTCAGCAGCAAGTTGAACAATGCGTTGCAGAGGCTTTTCCACCCCGACCAGAACACAGCTCTCTGAAATAACAATGAACATTGACTGTGACCATGTTTGAAGATATTAAACATTGTGCAGAATATTGCCAATCAGCAGCTTCAGTTCAAAAGAATTTGTATCAGGAAATGTTTGGATAAATGCACGTGTCATGACAGAGAGGAGCAGACTCAGTGAACGTGGAAAAACTGAGACACACTGTTGCATTTGCACTTAATTTTCTTAAGATGTCTCAGGCTGTTCATCTGTTTTGTAAAAGGATGAACGTCAACAGAATGTACTTTAATTCTTTACACAAAAAAGGGAACATATTGGAGCTGATGTTACCTTTAGGTTACTGTGCGATTGTTTCAATGGTCCAAGCCATCTGAAATCAAATCGTTGGTGTTTGTGGCCCATGAGCTAAAATAAGTTTGACCCCCCTGATGTAGCGAGAGTGTTGAAACTTTACATGTCAGCAACACTCTGGTCAACGTGTGGTAACGTTCAGGCAAAAACATAACCTCAGGATGTGGTTAAAAGATGCTGATTTGGCTTAAAATACCTGCTTCTGGTGGCACAACCTCTCCTGGGGAAACTACAACAGGTCGCTAATAAACACCCACGTTTGGTGACTAAAAAGTAGCCGGACACGCAGCAATGAATCACAAGTGCTTCTCTTGTTTGTCGGTCTGCAGCTCGTCAGGCATCTCTGAGCTGTCACACCATCCACCCTCCACCTCCTCATGACACAGTCAGCTCATACACCACATCACTTAAGAGATATGTATGAGACGTACAGATGTGTTAGTGCTCTGCAGAAACGTACAACGCCACATTTTCCTCTGGTGACCAAACTGTTAAAGACCATCAGTGAATCTTTGGCTAAACTTGATGATTCCTTCACACTCAAATCTACCTGACAAATACTGAACGAGCTGTCATATACTTTTCTGTATCACTGATATTTGATATTTACCAGCTACTGTATAAGAGATTCTCTGTACCTCAAAGATTTTAGGTTTTTCTATTTCCAGTGTTTTTTGGTTCATTCCTTGTTTGAGTTCCATGATCTGTTTGTTTACCAGTTGTGCACAGTTTTTGAGGACACAGCTGTTGATGTTCTGAAAAGACCAAAACCAACAGTGTCAGTTTGTCTCTCAACACTCTGACTCCTCGACTGTGTCACTGTCACTCAGCCTCAAACCCATCAATTCCTACTCACTGAAATATTTAGAAACAGTTCACAAATATATCGTCTCATTCACATTTGTTGGGGACTATTTTCAGCGGCGGATGAATCCACATTTGGTGCTTTCGCGAGTCTGTCAGTTTGTAGGATCAGCTCTCGTTGGTTTCGATCTTTTCATTGAATTTATTAACAACAGTAAAAATACATAATGTCACCAGATTTATCTTTTAACTCTGTGCAGCTGTTTTTATCATCGTCCTGGTGAAATATAATCCTCTCTTCACGTGGCCTCAAGCAAAACCACACGAAGAAGAACTTTTTATTATCCAGCCGTCCATTAGGCTCCTGTGTTTTGTACTGTTTGTGTGATGCAGTTTCATGGTCATGTGAAGGCGCAGCAGAGGAGATGCTCAAATAAAAAAGAGACCGTAAATGCTACTGATTTCCTTTTAATAAATAAAATTGGTCATTGTAAACTCTTGAGTTGTCAGACATGTCGACTTTTGTCCTGAACCACCTGTGATGTCATTAGTGCAGCGGCTTGAATAACATCTCTGTAAAAAAGAAATGAGATCAATTTATTTTAAAGTTCTGTGAGTCTCTGGTCCAAACTGAAGGTGTAGATTTTCAGCCTGGTGACTTTACTGCCCAGTCTTAAAGGGTAACGTATGTATTTTAGTGTCCAAGTGACTAATGAGAACAGCATTTATTTAAAATGGTCCAGTACTGAGAGAGAGTGCTGCAGCTGCAAATCAGGCCCTGGATAAGAGGATGAAGATGGATGGAAGGCTCAGACTGTTATTCTAAGTGTCTGACAGCATTATGAAAGGATCCCTACAGAGACAGAGCTTTGTGTTAAAGAGTCAGATCCTTTTTGTTTAACCAGAAACAGTCCTGAAATCACCGTCACCAAACCCACCAGACTCCATTTAAATAAACAGTCATGTTAGTGTGTATAGAGGCAGCATGTTGTCACATCTAACTGGTGAATTAAGGGTTCATTTAAACCAAACCAGAGCTGGTGACTGTTGGAACAGTGGAGAGATAACCAAGATGGTTTCTGTGAGTTTTATTTTGTTTCAGTTGACTTTAAATGAAGTGTGTTTTATGATGATAAAATGACTGTTTATTTAAATGGAGTCTGGTGGCTTTGGTGACGGTGAGGAAGCAGTAAGTTTGTGCTGATTCTGTGCAATTTTAATATTACTGATTTATGTTATATATTCCTAAACATGAAAACATGAAATGGTGTTAATAATGAATAAGTAAAAATATATTTTAAAAAACACAACTCCTAAAAATGTATTTATTTGTAATGATTTATAATAATAATAATAATAACAACAAAAATAATAATAATAATAATAATAATAACAATAATAATAATAATAATAATAATCAATTTTATCATTATTATTATTATTATTATCGTATTTTATTTTGAAAGTTTGTGAATTGTACCTCTGACCTCATTGGTTTTTCAGCCAATCAGGAGCGTCCTCCCGAAGCTGTATCCAATCAGATTTGACGGAGCGCTATTTGAAAGCTGCAGGTCTCCATGTTGTTTACCTGCAGAAATCGGTGTCCACGGATCTCGTCGGTAACTCGTGTCGGTCTGAGCTGAACATAATTCACCGTGTCGTTTCTTTAAGTCACGGTTCGGTCTCGTGTCTGTTGACGGTAAACATGACGTCTGTGGCGGAAGCTCGTGCTGCGGTGAGTAAACTGTAAGCTAGCTCAGTTAGCATGGTGAGCTAACATGAGCTGTGTGTGCTCCCTGCTCGGCTCGTTGTTCTCCTGTGTTGTTCTCATGTTTGTTAGCTGACTCTTTCCAGCAGGAAACATTTGTGGAGTTTGTGCCGAGTGTCTGACTTTAGTGTCCGTGTGTGTTTCAGCGGCTCCCGGCCGCAGACAACCCGCTGAAGATGGTTAAAGCCACCGCAGGTGTGAGGAGAGCTGCTCTCGGAGAGATTACCAACTGTCCTGGAGCAGCAGTCAACACCAAGGTAACATGATGATGGAGGAACATCACTGTGTGCTTCAACAGCTGCTCTGCATGTGCTCTTATTACTCCTTCAGCTGTGGCTCACGTTGTTTCACTTGTTCTCAGAGCTGTGAATCACATCAGCTCAGTTTCCTCTCAACATGAATCATTAATGACACATTTAAAGGTTTTAATGTCGGCTCACATTTCAGTTTATGTTTTACTCTCTGATCTGTCTGGAGCTGCAAAACACATTTGAGCCTTATAATGAAGGTGACGCTGCCCATCAAATAAAATTATCCTGTCAACATTACTGATAGGTCTAAAGGTGCATTCATTAATGTTTTACCACAAGGTGTCTACTCTGCAGCTGGATTTTTGTTTTTCTTCAAGATATTTTATTTAGTTTTCAATTTTGATAACAAAACATGACACAACAACTGAAACCCAACAGGCAGACCTTTAAAACTTTCTCCATGCCACTGGTTCACAGAAGGAGCTCTGGGTTTAATTCACTGAAATAAAATGCATCTTGTCGCCAACAGGAGAAGTTTGTTCAAGTGTTTTTGCTGGACGCTCGTTAAAGAGCCGCTCACCTGGAAGATTCAACACAAACAGACAAGGATCCGTTTGGATTTAGTTGTTAAAGATTTAAGTTCCTGTGAAGTTGAATATTTTTGAATATATTTAATTTTGCGGTGTGGCGTGAAGGCAAACAAGTCAGTCCACTCCACCCACTGTTTAGTTTACTGTTTCTCTGAGACATTTCCCTTTGTTGTAGAATCCGTAGGCAGAATCAAGACGACCCTCTTCTATTGAGGTTGGTCTCAGTTTAAAGGGAAAGGTGTCAGGCTGCAGACGTATGATGCACATTTTAACGGACAAATGTGAAAACATCTTCTGTACTCGTTGTATAAGCTACACAATTTTTACAGTCGGACTATAGTTCTACAACAGCGACAACTCAGAACCTCATTTCTGAATCAAACTGCATTAAACTTGTTTCCTCAGAGGACCGGAGCGACCAAAGCCAAACCATCTTGTGCCCAGAAAGTGAAACCTGTGGTGCCTCCATCAGTCCAGGTCGCAGCACCTGCAGATCCCCTCCCCCCAGTGTCAGAGGAGTCAGCTGACGTGTCCATGAAGGAGGAGGAGGAGCTGTGCCAGGCGTTCTCTGAGGCGCTGCTCACTGTGCAGGACGTGGACGAGCAGGACTCAGACCTGCCGCAGCTCTGCTCAGAATACGTCAAAGATATCTACAAATATCTGCACGTCCTGGAGGTAATTTATTCCCTCCATCCACCCAACTCTCTGCCCCCACCCTGCACTGCTGTGTGTGACATCACCGTCTGTCTCCACAGGCGCAGCAGGCTGTACGAGCCAACTACATGCAGGGTTATGAGATCACTGAACGCATGCGAGCTCTTCTGGTGGACTGGCTGGTCCAGGTTCACTCCAGGTTCCAGCTGCTGCAGGAGACTCTGTACCTCACAGTGGCCATCCTGGATCGTTTCCTCCAGGTAACGACCGTCTCAACGCTCTTTTCTCTCATTGTGTTTGTGAGCTGTGTGAAAACGTTTCCCCGCCGTGCTGCAGGTCCAGCCGGTCTCTCGCAGGAAGCTGCAGCTGGTTGGTGTGACCGCCATGCTGGTGGCCTGTAAATATGAAGAGATGTACGCTCCAGAGGTCGGAGACTTCGCCTACATCACAGACAACGCTTTCACAAAGTCTCAGATTCTGGAGATGGAGCAGCTGGTTCTGAGGACGCTCAACTTTCAGCTGGGACGTCCTCTTCCACTACACTTCCTGAGACGAGCCTCCAAGGTGGCGAATGTGAGTTCAGCCATGAATTTACCACGATATATAATTTAATGATCAAGGATGTGGAGCTCCATCAGTTCTCTGGGTGTTTTCAGTCTGACCTGGTTACATAAACAGCTGCAGGTTTTCTTATCCTGCAGTATTTAAAGCTGATCAGTCTTTAGCTTGAACTTTAAATATGTAGACTTCAGTTGCCGTTAACAGACTGTGTGCAAACAGCAGGTTTAAACGCCGTGCTTTGACTAGAGCAGATTTGTAAAATGTGTGAAGTGTCCACCAGAGTTGTCAGTGGCCTCCATGTTGTCTGTGTCTCAGTCTGACGTAGAGAAACACACGCTGGCCAAGTATCTGATGGAGCTGACCCTCCTCGACTACGACATGGTGCACTACCGACCCTCTGAGGTCGCTGCTGCTGCGCTGTGTCTCTCCCAGCTGCTGGTCGACGGGCTGCCGTGGGTAAGTTTGCTGGAGTTAAACAAACATGTAGACTTAACGTGTTCACTGTGTGTGTTTCTCTTTGCTGCTCTTTAATTGGCCGTCTCGTCTCAGTCTCCCACTCAGCAGCACTACTCCACTTACGACGCGGCCCACCTGAAGCCCATCATGCAGCACATCGCCAAAAATGTGGTGACTGTAAACGGGGGGAAGACAAAGTTCCAGGTGAGTCGACGGACAGGAAACATGTTAAGATGTTGTGTTGAGCACAAACTAAAGTGAGTTTGTTCCTCTGCAGGCCGTCAGGAACAAGTACTCGAGCAGCAAGCTGATGAAGATCAGCCTCATCCCTCAGCTGAAGTCGTCCATCATCACCAACATGGCGGCTCCTCTGCTCAACAATCCTTGAAGCCAGCTTTAAATTTTATCAGTGGACATTTCACTTGCACTTTATTTTAGATTGATCTCAATCTGTGGAGAAACTTCTAGTTTTTTAATAAACGTTTTTAATTTTTCATCCAAGCTTCGTGGTTTGTTCAGAGATTTTACCACTTTCGCCTCTTTATATCATGTTTCACTAAAAGTTTATGGTTCACCAGATTTTTCTTCACCGTGGCAATCGAGCCACAACTTCCAATCAGAAGTTTGAACCGAACCAAATTCATTTTTCTCTTGTAGAGTGTTTTGTTGTCTGCGTATGATCTGGTTTATTTGAGCTTTAGTTTACCTCCTGGGTGAAGGAAGTGCCTTATCTGTGATTTTAGTAACTGATGTAAATCTATGTCAGTCATATCTTTGTTCTCGGGTCATGTGTTCATATTTTGTGCATAATTTGAACCTTCATGTTGTGGCATACATGGAATTCATGGATCTTGGACTTTGTCAGATTTTTCTACTGTTTCATAAAGTTAATAAAATGTTTTAGACAGCGCTGCGTGTAATTTGGCAAATTCTTTAAACATCTGGTTTGATTCGTAGTAACGAACAGTGTCTGACATTCTGCAGCCAACATCTGAGATTTGGGATTTAGTTGCACCAGAATGTGTCAATCACAAGTTAGTTTTTTAGCTCTTTGTAAATACAAACTTGTGTTCTGATGGCTCAGGGGTCAGCAACCATTACTATCAAAGGAGCCATTGTAGTTTCGAAACATTAAACTTTAATTTACAGTGCATAGGCTTCACCTTTTTTAGGATCGGAGAATGTGAAAATTTCTTGAGGCCTAAAACATTGATTAAATAATTGAAATGTTAAACTCTAAAATTTATTTATTTTTTTTTTTTTTGGTCAAAGCCACTGAAGAGGGGCTAAAGAGCCGCAGGTTGGCTGTGATAAACTGTTTTAATTTGGTGACGTGTGAATCTCCATTTATGAACATTTTATTTAGGGGTGACCTCGAGCTCACCTGGAAGAGTGTGCGCCCCAGATAAGCTGAGTCCTCTGCAGCAGCTCTGGTTTCCTGTAGCTGTCGTATCAAAGGCAAAAAAAAAAGCCCAAAAATATGAACACTTTAACTGAGCTCCAGCTCTGAACTTTCAAACAGCTGACTGAACATTTCACCAACTGAAGAACCAGTTTTCTTTTCTCCATAAATTAAAAGTAAATAATCCAAAACTACAACCATTTGTCTTTTTCCACAGTTTATTACTAAAATAAGTTTTGTAGTGTGTAAAGCTGACAGGTTTGGTGTGTGTGTGTGTGTGTGTGTGTGTGTGAGACGGGTGGAGAAGGACTCAGATCAGAGGTGGTGGATGGAGGTTGGTGTTCAGTTGAAGCGGACTCGGCGCATGGAGCCCACGGTGCTGTTCTGGCTGCCCCAGTCAGAGAAGTTGTTGTAGTCACGTTTCTCCAGGATGTAGTGAGGTCCTCTGTAGTTCGGCTCCTGATACACCACCCACCTACACACACACACACACACAGGGAGGAGGGTCAGATCAGTGAACTGTTAAAGTGGAAACAGACACTGTTTTAAATGTTGATGTGTAGTGTAATGTCTAGAATGATGAGGTCATCTGCGTTTAGACTGGTCCGCTCTGCGCCTCTTACACTCTGCAGACACCAGTACAATCTCCCGTGAAAACGAAGGCTCCGCCCACAGCACAAAGGAAGTGTGTCAACCATAGAGCAACCAAAACAGGAAGAGGATTTTTGGTTTCCTCAGTAGCCAGAGGCGGTCCTAGACTCTGAGGACGCCCGAGCAAAGAGGCATCAAGGTCATATTTAATTCCAATGAGGGCTCCAGAAAGTGCACTGGACTGTGTGCTGTTCCCAAACCACCCCCAACACCCTCGCCCCACCCACTTCCACTCCATTCCTGCGTTCATGCAGAGGGTCCGCCACACTGAGTGCCGTCACAAACCAACTAGTGAGGAGTGGACGTGAGTTATAAAACCCTCCGACAGCGAACCTGCACCTATGCCCCCTTACTCACCATGTTCAACACTGTGTTGTGTTCGTCATGGAAGATGCTCCGTACAAATAAAGTTCCATGACTACAGACGTAAACTGCACACACTAAGGCAGACATTTATATGACGTTAACTTTCTAAGGGTTACGTTGTATTTAGGGTAAAATATATTCCTCTGTAGTCTTGAGGAAACAGTCACGTTCATTTGATTGTTGAACTACATAATTACAATAACTGTTATGAAAAGCAAACAGCTTCTCAACGTCAGAGTGAAAAGGCAAAAGATACTCCCTATTCTGATTATGAGCAGGACATCAGTAGGATGTGGTACTTACGCTCCTCCGAGCACGCGGATGGAGGCGACTCTGTTGAGGCTGTAGCGGCTCATCAGGTTGGGGATGTCATCCTGGATCTCCATCTTCTTACCGGAGAAGCCGGCTCGCTCAAACAGCTGAGCTCGGCCAGGATTGTTGTCCTGACAACAACAGAAGAACTGACAGTGAGTGTGTGTGTGTTGACTCTGTGTTTGAGTTCTATACTACTGATCTACACCAACATCTGACCTGAAACATTTTCACACCAGACTAAAAGTCTAAATCACTGTGCACCTTAGCTTCAGCTACTTTCATCATGCATATTTATTTTCGGGGCAGACCCAGAACACTCTGGAAGGTTTGGGAACACCTCAGGCTCCTCCAGGAGGAGCTGGGAAGTGTTGCTGGGGTGAGGGACGTCTGGGGTGCTTTGCTCAGCCTGCTGCCCCCGAGGCCCGGCCCAGGATAAGCAGAAAATGGGTGGATGGATATTTATTTTTTTCAGTCTATCTGGTGTATTATTTCCCTCAGTGCACAGCTCTCTGTGTTACTGTCTGGAAAATTAAAAACCTGAAAGTCTGCACTTTGACACACTTTCTTCAAATCAGTTTGGCATCAACTTCTTTATGAAAATGTCAGCATGAGGATATCTGCAGGTCGGAAAGAACATTTATTTCCTTAAAAAAGGTCTCAGAAAGTATTAAATTGTCTTTAATTTAATTCCCAAAGGTCGTGAATATTTAAAAGTGTCAAGTGGATAACTTCACCGTCGTCTGCAGGTTGTAATCTAAATCTATAACTTTAGGTTTGTGTTTAAAATCTGTCAAACAAAGACAAGTTTTCCTAATAAAATGCCAGATTTATTTTCTTCCTGGTTTGTAGATTTAAAGTTTCTATTTTTACGTGCTTTAAGCTTTGATGAATTAATGAGAGTAAAGGAAACAGCTGTTACTGATGCAGCAGCTGCGACTTTAAAGGGTTTTAAACCACATCAAGAACAAGTCATTTCTCTGCACCTTTAGTTCAGTCGCCCGAAGAAAATGTTGGTATTGTACGTTTCTGCAAACCAGGAATGCGTTCCATTTGTTCGCTTCACACGTATCATCCTCTCTAAAGTGTGGTAGTATCGGAGCTGACTCATCAGCAGGTGGGGGAGGTGGTGGAAGGTGTGACGCCTGCAGAGCTGCACGAAAAGCAGTTGTTTAATACAGAGACGTCTTTGCTTTTCCAGCGGGGAGTGCTGCACTAAAAGCAGGTATCTTGAGCCAAAACCTGATCTTTTCCTCACCATGACCAGGTGGGTTTTGTGCCTAAACATGACCACATGTTCACCACAGTGTTGCTGAAAGGATAAGCTAAATAATGGAGTACAGATGTGACGTATCTGTGGTTTGCAGGAACGCACAACGCCAGCGTGTGTTCTGGAGGTTGGGTTGTGTGATGACTGTGTGTAACTGTTACTTGTGTGTTTTCACCTGTTTGACGGCACGGACGGAGGAGACGTGGTCCACCTGAGCGCACCACTTGTCGTAGCAGTTGTACTCTCCCCTGTCGGACATGTCCCACAGGTACTGACGGCCCCGGAAGTTCTCATGCTCGTAACCGACCCATCTTCAGAAGAGAGGAGAAGAAGGAGAGGAGAGTTAAAGACAGAGACAGGAAAAACTATCAAGAGGTCAGACCGGTCTGTCTGTCAGAGCTCAAATGAGGATTTCCAGTCAGCAGTGGTTTGGTTATTGAAGATGTGTTGGTCTGTTCTTTGAGAAGAATGAAATTCAAACTGTTTTCCATGAAGTTTGGCAGACAGATGAAATCATAGTGATTTAAAACTAGAATTTCCCCAATTATGAAAATTGTAACTGTTCAAAATGACTCCAAACCTGATCTGACGAGCTGTACTGTCCATGTTCTAAACACTGGGATCAAACATGACCGGTGTGTGTTAACAGCATGTCAGTGACGTTTTATTGTGAACCAGATCCTAACTACATGTTGAAATAGAGACATTCACAGGTTGGTGTGGTAATTTGAATTTAGGCTGGTGTTTATAAGCATGTGTGAGTGTGTGTGTGTGTGTGTGTGTGTGTGTGTGTGCATTTTGTTCTATATTAAATGTCATTTTGTGACGTGTGTTTTCTGCAGCAGTTCCTTTAATCAAAGAGCATTCAGTCTTTCAGGAGACGATAAGATCAACTTTGAACATGTGAGATTTGCTGCAGCTTTAACTTGGACGTCTACACAAAGTTTCACCTGCACATTAACAAACTAAATACTAAACTAGGATTAATTTTCTTTGCAGACCATCTGTCGCACTGTGAAAATCCCAGTTCTGGTTGTTTTCTCATCTGTGAACCAGACTTCATGGACATTCGTTTAAATTTAACTCTGCTCAAAGACAGACTCTAACGCAGCCTCCTGGTTGGCTCTAACAACAGGATGCACATTTGTAGACTCTTGTCTGACGCACTGGGCTCAGCTGTTCAAAAAATGTAATCTGGATCTGAATGATACAGATTTGGAAATCCATGTTTTGCTGTCCAAGATCAGCTGATCCAAATGACGTTCGTGTCGGTTTTTCAAAGCAGCATTAGACTGAATCACCTGGTCCAGATAACCAGTGTTCTTAAAAAGAATATAAATAATAGGAAACACATTTTGTGTGATATTGACAGATATGTTGGGGATTATTTTATTGGGACAACATCCCTTTTCTTAATGTAACTGTACTGAAAGGCTTGATGGGCAGCCTGATGTCTATGTTATCTACTTTATCACTGCAACAGTTTATGCAAAATATAAACAAATGTATTTATACTTGATCAAGTTTTATAACATTTTTGTTCCTGAAATCCAGCCTGCACCATCCAGCCTTCTTCCAGATCAGAACCAAGACAGGATTACATGATCTAATCTCATTTCAGAATCCCTTTTTTGGATTTGAACCAACCTGATAGCTAAAATCAGATCAAATGACTTGTGAACAGCTGAGACCTGGTTGTCTGGATCAGGGTGATTCTGTCTGATGCTGCTTTAAAAACCATCACAAAAGTCATTCAGATCCAGATTAAATATTCTGAACAGCTGGCTCTGGGCTGAACGTGTCTGGTGTCATGAGCTCTGTCTACTTTTAAGAGTTCCTCTCTGAAACCACTGACAGGTGACAGAGGTTCTTTCCTTGTGTCTTGTGCATCGTTGTGTGTGTGTGTGTGTGTGTGTGTGTGTGTTGCAGTGACATGCAGCAGACTTTAGGTGGTGGTGTGGACTTACGCTCCGCTCTCCACCTGCACTGAGTTACATCTCTCTGGGAAGTTCTTGTCACTGATCCGAGCGCAGTCGGAGCTCAGGTCCAGCCGTCTGCCGGCAAAGTTCCTCTGCTCGAAAAGGGTCACCTGAGGAAAGGTTAAAGAGGCCACCATGACTTTACTGCAGACGTCAGGGGTTCCTAATCAATTACAGTTTTATAAATATCACATTCATTTTCAATACTAGTAGTGTGACACTTTTTGGGTGAAGCACAGAGGACAGTGAGGGCGTGCGGCCTCCCACAGCTGAAGCTTTATATGTCTGTGGCTAACCTTTGTCTCAAACAGTCAGTAACACTGTCAGGGCTGTGTTCTTTAAATCTGTCTTTCCTTCCACTTGTTGAACATTTTGATACCAAGAACCACAGTAAACATCCTTGTGAATAATCATTGAGGGGAAGTTAGGAAAATGTTCATGTGAGAAACTACAGAAACCACCTGAGGACAGTGGAAGGTTAGTGATCAATAACAAAGCCCCCAAAAGGTTTACATTTTATAATAGTTTGCTCTCAGTGAACTTTACAATGAGTAACATGCAGTAAATATTTATCTGTGAACAGCAGCTGAGAGCAGAGACTTCCTGGAAACTTGGACTGGTCATCATTCAGTAATCACGCTGCATATAAACTGTGTTTGAGTCCAGATCAGAGTTACTATAGTATCTAAAGCTGTAGGTGTAAAAAACATTTTAGGTCACTGAAATAAATATTTAAAAACTAGACTTGATACAAATATGAAAACTAACTGAAAAGTGTGTTCTTTCAAAAAAGTAAAAATCTACAGGAAATGTCTTCAGTTTGGTTCAATGTGTCGACACATCAACACGAGGACGTGTTAGAGCATTTATTTATTGAGACCGAGGCGTCTCTGTGACTCTGAGTCAAAGTGTTGTGTTTGGATCGTCAAGGTCAGAGGTCAGAGGTCAGAGGTCAGCAGCCTTTACTATCAGAGGAGCCATTTTTGACCAAAAATAATTTTAAAAAGCCTCACTGCATATTAAGTCTTAATGAGCCTATTCACATAAAAAATAGGTCTAAATGAGCATTTAAAAATATGTTTTAAAACAAGATGGCTCCTCTGCAGTGGGATATTAATGACTGTTTGGTTCTTTAGCTTTGCTGCATTGGCAGTGAAAGCAAACAAATCTGTCCACGCATCATGAAATTCTGTATTTTCCTCAGAGAGAAACATCCATATCTAGGGAGGTTCAATACAAGCCATTGCTGTTGAGGTTTGGCAAAATTTAGAGTAAAAGGTGCCAAGCCGTAGACGTATGACGCACATCTTAGTTGATGAAATGTTAAAACTTTCTTTTTTTAATTCAGTGGGTAGGCCACACTTTTTTTTTTTTTGTTACATTTGGAGAAGTTAAGAATTTCTTTAGGCCGACAACAGTCATAAATAAAAATGAAAATGTTAAATTAACGTGATTTTTTTTTTTTTTTTGGTCAAAACCACACAGAGCCACTGGAGGGGGCTAAAGAGTCATGTGGCTCCGGAGCCGCAGGTTGCCGACCCCTGGGCTCTGGTCTCCCCTGTGAAAGTCGAAGGCTCAAATCATCACTGAACTGAGATTCTTCAAGTCGAGCACTTTTATTTTTGTTATTCAGTACGCTGTGTACTTTTGGAGATGTTTCGGTCCCCAGATTTAGCAGCAGAGTGAGCGCTCTTGGCTGTCATGCTGCTCTCTGTTACAGGCAGCCACACACACAGAGTCAGGGTGAGTCTGTCCGCAGGTAGAGAGATCTGAGATCACGATATCTTCTGCCTTCTGCTTACAAGTGTTGAATTTAAAACTCACAGCGACTTCATACGACACAGTCTCTGGCTTTTGTTTCATATCTAGTGTCGGCCAAAAAATTGTTGCACATCTCTGATCCATTGTTAGCTTAGTTAGCACGCATTAGCTCGGAGGGCTAACTTGGTTTGTCTACTATATGACGTGAACGTCACCCTGAACGTCCCGCTGAGCCCCGTTCAAACTCTCAACTCTATATGGAAAAAAGGTAACTAACAGTTGAATATTGGTATTAAAATCTGATTCGACTGACATCATTCAGAGTCGGGTACGGCCCTGCTGGGGCGGCTGTGGCTCAGAGGCAGAGCGGGTCGTCCACCAATCACAAGAATGGCAGCCCGATCCCCGCCTCCTCCAGTCTGCATGTTGAAGTATCCTTGGGCAAATACTGAACCCCAAACTGCTCCTGATGGCTGTGTGAGTGTGTGTGAATGATCACCGAGTAGCAGGTGGCACTAAGGTTAGCCTCGGCCACGTGTGTGTGAATTGGTGAATGTGACGTAGTGTGTCAGAAGGCGAGAGAGGTGCTGTACAAGTGCAGTGCGTTTACCAGTTAGTGCTGTAACACCTGATCTGATCCTCTTAAATATTTTGACATGACCTAAGTATTATATTAAAATGAAAACAGTGAACTCAGCACCACAGAGCAGACACAGAACAAGTTTCAATCATCTGTTGGAAACAACACGCTGCTTTAACAAAGTCAGAATGAGTGGACTCACCCTCCCACTGGACCCGTAGAAGGCACGTTGGAGCACAGACCCCAGCTTGCTGCAGATATAGAAGCATTTTAATGAATAACCAGACCCCGAACAGACGATCAAACATGTCAGAGAAACGTTACAAACGCAGGACGGCGTGATGATGTCACACTGAAGCTGAAGGCGTCATTACACGTGTCATTTTGTGGTGTTACAGATTGTAACTGATGCTGATTGTCGTGCTTTGAATTCAAACCACCAACATACACCTAAACTGTACTCTGTGTGTGTGTGTGTGTGTGTGTGTGTGTGTGTGTGTGTGTGTGCGTGTGTGTGTCCTGCAGTGACCACATCTCAAAATCAGGTGATTTTGGGAAACTTGGAGGCGTCACAGAGAGCAGAGCACCAGAGCCGGCAGGAGGAGGGATCTGACGGCGGGGTCTGACTCTGTGGGCCCCGGCTGGTGCGCGGCGCTCTCAACATACCTGGTTTGTTGGGCTAATCCTGGGACCTTAGTAAAGATGTTCATGTCAGCTCGGCGACGCAACAAGAAAGCCCCTTAAATACAGACAGGTGAGGTGAGCACACAGGTACTGGAAAGCTCAGAGTGCTTCTGCAACAGTCGCCGGGGCCCTGGACGCCATTGATATGCTAAACACACACAACACCACACTCATGTTGTCTTCTGTGTCCCCACACACACACACACACACACACACACACACACACACACACATACACACATCAGCTGCAAACACGGCAACTGCATGTAGAGCACAAATACATACAAACACACACACACAGCAAGCAATAGAAACAGATGTGTGCGCGTGCAGATACACAAACACAACGAGCACAGACACACACACACACACACACACACACTGTGAGCACTAACATGTAAATGTCAGAGTGCAGTGCCAACAGTTTCAGCTTTGAACAATTCAGCATTTTAGACAACAATGCTCAGTAAACAATGCAGCGTGTGATAATGGTTGTATTCATGCTTTGTGCAGGGCCGGCTCCAGCACACTGTATTCACTCAGGAGGTCATGACCCTGGGGCACTGACAGACCCCCACCATCTATTAACCTCAATGAACTTGAATGTACAGATTAGACTTTGCTACTGTGACGGCTCCACAGCTGCACGTTTCTGTAACTGGAGCCCAGCAGCAACAATCGTACGTTGTTATGTAGAGGACTGAAACTTTACGTTTCAACAGCGCTGTGGTTAATGTGTGGTTATGTTTAGGTACAAAAAACACTCCTTATGGTGGGAAAAAGATTATGTTTTGGCTTAAAATACCCAGTTTTAGAAGGAACAATCCCCGCTGGAAACACAGTGATGTCTCTGTACAAAACAACTGCTTTTCAGGCCTCAAACAGGAAACAGGAAACAGGCAGGAAACAGGAAACAGGAAACAGGCAGGAAACAGGAAACAGGCAGGCACGGGTCACTACAAAATACCCATGTTTGGTGCTGGATCTCAAGACTGCATTTGAGATCCCTCCTCAGACAGCTCAACAGCCTAATGACACACATGATGCAGGTGGGTGAGTGATTCACATGTGAACTCAACGACTCTGTAAAGGTTCACAGCCACACAGAGTTTAAAGCCTGCAGAAGCCTGAAGAAGCTTCTTGCATGAGACTTGAAACGTCTTCAAGAAGCTCAAGCAGGTCCAGCTGCCTACGATACAGCACTTAAGATCACCATGACCTGGATGACTGAGAATCGTCATCAACATATCTACATTTGGTGCCTAAAGAGCTGCAGTGGAAACACAGCCATGACTCATTAAACACAAGCAGTTGTTGTATTAGTTGGTGTTGAACAGTGTCTGCAGCTCTCTCGTCTCTCTGAGGCGTCACACCATCCTCCATCCCCTCCACCTGCTGATGACACAGTCAGCTCAGTTACTGCGTCACTTTAGAAACACTGATATGATGCATAATGTAAAATAAAACATATTTGTGGTTTACAGAAACGTACACTGTCAGCATGTCCTGCTGGCGACTGGGCTGTTACAGGCTCAGGGAAATTCACTCTACAGACTGTGTGACTGTGTAGCTCTTGTTCTCGTTGGCTCAGTTCAGGGTTCCTACAGCTACAGTAAGTTAAGTTTAGGACTTTTTTAAAACTTGTTATCACCACTCAGAATGAAATTGATTTTTTTTTTTTTTTTAACAATGTGTTTATTGATTTTTTCACATAAAAATACAGTGGTTCACAGGTTCTGTGTTACAGCTGTCAGTTTAACAGAGCCATACAACAAGACTCAACATCCCTCTCCCCCCACGCACCACCCCGGGCACCTACCCCATTCAAGCACAAGAAAAACAGAAGCTGGAAAATTACACAGCAAGAAAAAATAAATAAATAAATAAATAAATAAATAAACATCTCATGCAAGATACATTGTTGTAATTCCCATTTCAGTCCAAAGAGATCTGACATGCTGTGCTGTTCACGTAAGACAAAAAAGAGTTCCAAGTCCCATCAAATGAATCACTTCTACCAGACAGGCTCAGTCTGATTTTCTCCAGCTTGAGAAAATAAAGCACCTCTTTGATCCAGATGGTATAGGTGGGTGAGACTGTGGATTTCCATTTCAACAGAATTAACCTCCTGGCCAGCAGGGTTGTAAATGCAATTAAATCTTTTTTAGCAGGAGAAAGAACAGATTGTGAAGGCCACACACCAAACAGAGCGGTCAGAACTCAGAATGAATTTTAAGGCCCTTAAAAATAGCACTAAAATATCAAAATGCATCAGATATAAAATTCTGCAAGTAAAAATCATACACAGAGCATATATTACACCGTGCACATTAAAGAAAATAGACCATAACTTATCTAAATTGTGCTGGCATGGTTGTGGAGCAGAGGGTACGCTGATGCACTTGTTATGGTACTGTCCTCTTGTTAAACAGTTCTGGTCAGATGTTACTAAAAACTTATCATGTCTTCTTAAAATAGATGTTAAACCTTGTCCCATGTCCCGTATTCTGGGTGTGAAAACTCCTGCTGTGCAACCAAAAATTGTATATATCATGAAAACGCTGGCCTTTCTGTCAGCCAAACGTATAATTTTGATGAACTGGAAACAACATAAACCAAACTGTTTCAGCATGGAGAACTGGCATAAGGACTTTACAGACTTGCTATCGATGGAACAAGCTGCTCTGTTTCTCCAAGATGATGTAATTCCTGATGAACTTGATGGTCTCTGGGGCTTTATTAGATCTTGTCTTGAGAAAGCTTAAACAGATTCTGAATTTTTAAATTTTTCGTTGAAATGTTTTGTACCATCCCCCTACCCCTTTATTATTTCTGGTTTTGTCTGGTCTTGTTTTTGCTCTTCTGTCTTTGTCTATGTTGTTTTGTTTTGTACGATTGTGGTTCATGTCTTTGTTGTTATAATCATAAAATGTTAATAAAAAAAGAAAGAATGAAATTAAAGGCCAATTTTATAATAACTAACAGAAAACAAAAACATGACCTGACATGAGTCACTGAGGGGCCACAACAACACGAAGGCTGGATCGCTTCTTCTTTTAATTTAGTCTTGTTAATTTACTTTTAGTGAAACAAGCTGTTTGTAATATTTCAAATGAAGACTAGATTAAAACAAGAAGCAATGCAGCCCTCTTGTGTCAGCCTGATGTTTCCTGCCATCACCTGCACCACGTTACGAGCACTGACAGCTGTGCACGGAGCATGTGCTTCTGAATCAGTCACTGAGGGCTGGGGACAGTTTGGCCACATTATTTATTGTAACTGTCTTGAATCAGAGACAGTGGAGGAGCAGAGGTGGGAAATACCTGGTGTTTGTTGGCAAGTCGTCGTGGTGACTTTGCGTCTCTCACTCTGCATGTTGGTGCCTTGATTCGATCGTGCAGAGTTTGAAAGACACTTTGCACAAACTGCACAGAGCCTCATGTGCACTGCCGTGTTCTGGTCTCAGCTGTGCTGCAAGATTTTGGTGACATTGTTGATTGTTGTTGAATCTGCAGTTCACTGTGTCGTCCAGGGTGCAGTGACAGCGTGTTGGGAACTCTGAGCATCGTAGCTGGTTCCACTCTCCTGATCTACTGTGGTCATGTGAGGGGCATTTTGTACATTTCTTTTTTTTTAAAGTTACTAATTAATTTAAGATTTTACAATGCGAAATATTGTCGAAACAGATCCTGTACTCCAGAACTGCTGCTTCAAACCCCCCACGTGTGGTTCACAAGAGACCTCCTCCCCCTGCGATCACTGCCAACAATGTCTTCTCACACACAAACTGTCTCCTTCACCCACCCTCAAAGATACAGTGTCAAGGGGATCATTTCATGTGCTGCTGCTAACGTCATACACATGCTTCACCATGCTCATACTGGTACTGTAGGACCACTGCACCTTTAAAAACTCACATTGCCGAACACCGCAGTACTGTCCACACTGAATGAAGCATGTAGTCCTGTGGCTGTGCACTTCTCTCAGGTGAAACACAACATTTCCACTCTGTAATTCTACATTCTGTCATGTTGCTCACGTTCACAATGCCACTATAAGTATAGGCAAACAGTATCTACACGGCTCAAAAAACCAAGGGAACACTTAATGGTCACTGTCTGACAGGAAGTCAGTCAAACTTCAGGGAGATCAGTCTGAGTGATTGTGAATCAGTTTCAGCTGCTTTGGGTCAAATCACAGAGACAAACAGGAAATGGTTTTACATGTGGTGTCCACAGACAGTTGCTCTCTCCTTATCCTTCCTGACTCATTCTTCTCTAGTTTGGTCTTCTGCTAGTGTCCTTGGCACTACTGGTAGCATGAGACCGTACCTGCAGCCCAATCAGGTTGATACCAGACACCAGGAGACCGGCCGTTACACCAGGAGAGCTGGACAGGGCCGTAGAAGGGCATCAACCCAGCAGCAGGACCGCTATCTGCTCCTTTGTGTGAGGAGGAACAGGAGGAGCACTGCCAGAGCCCTACAACATGACCTCCAGCAGGCTGCTGGTGTACCAATAGATAGTATTTTTATGACGGCTGTTCAGCCTGAGTCCTTGTGGTAATACTAACTATTGGGAGTACATGATCTGTATATTTGTGTATGTGTGTTAAGCAGGTGTCTCAATGTGTGACACAAATGCAGGACGATACGAGTGAGAATCAACAGCGACGACTGGTTTATGTTCTGATTTCTGCTCGTCTCTCAGTGTTGGCTGCACACACAGTGTCAGAGCTCCTTCAGTGACGTTACTCTCTGCTGTGTTGAATCAGAGTATAAAGCTGATTAAATGTAACGAGAGCGAGCTGCAGATGGATCAGGCTCACTGACATTAACTTTGCTTACAGTGTCAGAATCTCCTCTTTCTCCAAAAGATCTGTTTGCCCCAGCAAATTCACCGTCACACTCCACTGACTCCAAATGGAGGGCTATTCAGTGCACGTGTGGAGGGGGGGTGTGTTGGTGTGTGTGGGCTGATGAATAGCAGAAAATGTCACTGGATGCTTCACTCTGTTTTGTTTTTGTAACATTGGCCGTGAGCCTGCCGGGGACACGGGGGAGCATCCAGCAGGTCCAGAAGCTTGGGGACGTTTCCTGTACTTTGGAGCAGTTTCCAGCAGAGACAAATGCAGCAGGTCAGGCATGTATATGTGGTTCTGAGTGAGGCGGCCGGGGCTGAGACAGACGCTGGGCAAAGGGACACATGTAGGGAGAGACACAGCACAGGCTTTGGCAGGAGGACTCTTATCTGAACCCACTTCTCTTTCTTTAATCTCAGTTATCTTTGACACCAGTGAAGATTTACAGCAGTTTGAAATGTCGCTCATCCTGACCGTGCTGGACAAGCTGGCGTACTTTCTGTCTCTGATAGCGTTTTGTGTCAGTGTGTCCTACAGCTGGCTGAAATGAAACTAGATCCTTCTTTCTGTCCACGAGCTCTGATAATGACCGCATGCTTTTTCAGTGGATATTTAACAAATGATCCTGAGGTGTGGGGTGTGAGTTACGATGCTTTTTCTCCTGACTTCACTGAGTGAGTTTCTTTGCTTTACTCTAACACATCTGTGACTCTGTGTGTCTGGCTCAGCGTCGACTAACACGAGATGTGACCTCGCAGCTCTTCTGACAGGTTTGATATCTGTGAAATCAAGCTGAGTAATTTTTGTCCTTCAGGTGTAACTGAAGACAGTGAGCTCTTTGCCAAAGACCACGATGCTGCAGCGGTGCATCCTGAGGCCGTACCATGTGCTCGCACTGGTGCTGTGTGTGTCAGCCAGAGAGGACTTTGACTGGACCAAGAACGACAGAACGTCTTTTTACTACGGCACCTTCCCCACTGGTACGACTCATGATCAAACACCACATATTCACTCACCAAAGACACTACAGGACGCTGGTTTGGTTTTAGTTTCTGGGGGACGGACACATAATGACACAGAGAGTTTAGAGTCGTCCACCAGAAAATTTTAAGCATTAAACACTTAATTTTCTGCATTCTGGTGCATTTTTCTGCATCAATTTCATTTCCTCTGCTGCTTTTATGTTTTTATTGGGGGGTACAAATGCACATGTTCGAAGGATTGAGGGGGACGTGCTCCCTGTACCCCCCCCAAAATCCACACCTGTGCAAACACTATAATCAGGGTTCTTACAGCTTGACACAAGGAGGATTTAAAACTTTTTTATTGCCACTCAGAGTGAAATTTAAGACAAAAAAGGCATGAACTGACATCATTTAGCTACTAAAGGTGAAGGAGAATTTTGCCAAAATATCCACTGTAACATAAAACATGAATTTTGTTGCCCTTAATGCAGGAGGCATTCAGTAATTTATTATTAAAAGTTGTCTGTTATTTGAGGTTTTAAAATGCAACATCAGGAAAAAAAAGATTCACAAAATCCTGCTCCCCATGTCTCAGCATGTTTAAGATTTTTTAAAGATTGATTTAAGCCGCATTTTAAAACCAATTAAGGTCTTATTGTTAGATAAATGAGTTCACTGCCTTTCAGGACGTTGTCAGGATCTGCAGGAGCCGTGTGTCATAATCAAAGCATCAACATGTATGTTTTCTCCTCTGCAGGGTTCTCATGGGGCGCCGGCAGCTCTGCCTATCAGACTGAAGGAGCCTGGAACGCAGACGGCAAAGGGATGAGCATCTGGGACGCTTTCACCCACAAAAAGGGCAAAATATTCTTGAACGACACGGGAGACGCCTCGTGTGAGGGCTACTACAAATTCAAGGTGACGTGCAGAAGAAAGTTTAGTCCAGCTCCAGAAAAGGAGAAAGCACTCATGCGTGTAGACCTCAACTAGGGTTGACAAAAAACATTTTTTAGTTTAGTCGTTGTTATTATTTGTTAATTTTAGTTAAGTTTGATTCAGTTTCAGTTTGTTTCTAATTCTGCAACCACACCTATAGGATTTGGAGTTAAGTCTCTATGAGTGTAGGTGTCTGTTGTAGTGACCAAATTAATTTTTAACCTCTTATTTCTACTTAAGTAGCTTAAAACTGTCTTATTCCACACTGTCTGTCAGTATCTTACATATTCTGTAAAATCCATATTTTTTTCATGGCTACAGGACTCCATTAAATGAAAATATTCTGCTCATTATTCCCTGTGTTTGATATCTTTGGAAACTTTAAGATGCCCACTGGAGTTTTAAGAAGAGTTTTTTGCATTTTGGGAAACTGAATTGTTTGCTTTGCTGCAGAGTTAGAAGAGGAAGACTGATAGACCTCTCAAAGTTCTCATTTAACTCTCGCCAAGAAAACCAATAAGAATATTTCTCCAAATGTAAAACTTAAAATAAAGCAGTGTGTGTGTGTGTGTGTGTGTGTGTGTGTGTGTGTGTGTGTGTGTGTGTGTGTGTGTGAGAACAGTGTCTGGCAGCAGAGCGTGATTTTGAAAATGTTTCCTGCTGTTTGTTTTCCAGGATGACATCAACTTGATGAAGGACATGAAGCTGAATCATTATCGTTTCTCCATCTCCTGGCCGAGGATTTTACCAAGCGGACTGAAAAGTAACTACAGAACATGCCTGACCTCGTGTTATATCTAATTTTCATTTTTTCATTGTGGTGGGCATTATTGTACATTTCTGCACACCACATTAGATTTTGTACTTTATTATGGAGAAGATATGTTGAAATGTGATGGTGGTTTGGTTTGGGCACAAAATTGTCTTAGTTCTAGTTAAAAACATCTGATTCACAACCTCAGCAGAAAAAGCAGCAGTCTCTGTGAAAAGCAACTGCTCTCTATACTACTGTCCCTGGTGGGAAAACAACCACGTTTGATGGCTAAAAAGACGCTAGTAAGACAGTTGATATGTTTCCATGGAAACAGTGAAGTGGAGCTCCAGTCCCAGCTGGACGAGGACATCTAACTGGCCTACTGTCCTTGTCCCAGTATACAAGCACGGGAGGGGAATCCATTTATTGAGCCAAGTATGTGCGACTCCTCTACGATAGGTGGAGATATGCCCCCTTTCAGCTTGTTAGTATTGGACCTTTTTCCTGTTGACCTATTACGTCACAGACCAAACAATGGACAAACAAGTTAGCTACGGTTAGCTAGCAGCTAACTGCTACCATGGTGGACAACTTTACAGCTCTGTACATTTGGTCCGTCCAAAAAGTCACGGCTCTGGATGTAGATTTCTCCATGTTGTTACCGGCTTCTTCTTCTCTTACACATTTAATGCTATTGGACTTCCGGGTCAAAGCCCGGGGCGGAAACTGTGGAGCATGCTCAGAGCGCCTCGGCCAGTTTGGGTCTGATTGACTGTATACATGGAGGAGTCACATGATCTGGGTGTGTTAGTGAATGCTGATATGAATTTATTGATTAACTCTTTCAGGTGAACACATCAATGAGAAAGGAATCAAATATTACGACGACCTGATTAACATGCTGCTGGACAATAAGATCACACCTATAGTGACTCTGTACCACTGGGATTTACCACAGGTGAGCACTAAACCTTCAGTGTTCACAGACTGGAGGAAGCTACAGGGCCGACACTAACATGGCTTCACTCTGCAGTTCTTACAGGAGAAATATGGCGGCTGGCAGAACGGCACCATGGTCAACCACTTCAACGACTTTGCCAACTTGTGCTTTGAGAGGTTTGGAAACAAAGTGAAGTACTGGATCACCTTCAACAACCCCTGGGTACGTCAGGGTACAGAGGGACGGTGCATTCACTGTCTTGTGAACATGGTGTAATGTTTGAGTTGGATGTCAGAGTGTCGTCTTGTGTTTTCAGTCCATCGCTGTGGAGGGATATCAAACAGGGGAACATGCACCTGGACTGAAGCTGAAGGGAACAGGAGCTTATAAAGCTGCTCACCACATCATCAAGGTGAGAGTCAACAGGTGATGGTTTGTGTCCAGTTTGGTGTGGTATGCGCTGCACCAAGACTGGGTTACAAACCCAGAAATTCCCACACTGTAAACCCAGATCCATCTATGACAAAATTCAGTTCAGTTCACTTGACACAAAAACTTAATGTTAAATCAACAGTTTTTGAGTTTTGAGTTAATTTGACTAAAATTTATAAAGCTTATTTCTCCTAATTAGTTTAAGGCCAATAAACAACACTGTCATCGTGCTCTTAACATATTGTGGCGTGTCTGGGCTGAATGGGCGGAGTTTTCACCCATTATACTGTCACTCTTCACATTTTTGTATTTGTGTGTGATTTGCAGTCATTTTTCTAATAATATCAAACAGACTAAAGTGTCTTTCTGTCTTTGAAACAGGCACACGCTAAAGTTTGGCACACGTATGACATGCAGTGGCGAAGCAAACAGAAAGGTAACAAGATAAACTGACGACACGATTTGTTGAACAGATATTTAATTTTGATATTTGATTTGACTCAAAGATAAATTTCCACCTCGCTGGAGAGTAAAGGTGCTGTGTGTGTGTGTGTGTGTGTGTGTGTGTGTGTGTGTGTGTGTGTCCACAGGCCTGGTTGGGATCTCGCTAACAGCAGACTGGGGGGAACCAGTGGACATCACCAACCAGAGAGACATTGAAGCAGCGGAGAGATACATCCAGTTCTACCTGGGATGGTTTGCTACTCCCATCTTCCACGGAGACTACCCCCAGGTCATGAAAGATTACATCGGTACGTCACGGTCACATGTAACCACGTCTATTAGAAACTGTGTCGGTGCATCACTAAACTGTTTTTATAATTGTGTTGATGCTTGGTGTTTAATTCATTTACAAAAACGTAATTTGCAGGAGACAGAGCTGTCAAATGAAAACTGTGAGACTGTCCTCATTAGGAAATGTCAGCATCTGTTATCTGGTCAAAAAACTTCTTGTAATATAATTTGCTCCTTCATGTGCTAGTTTGCTTATTAAATGTTTTGACCTTTGACCTTCAGGCAGGAAGAGCGGCCAGCAGGGCCTCGGAGCGTCACGGCTGCCCGTCTTCTCGCCTCAGGAGAAGAGTTACATCAAGGGAACCTGTGACTTCATGGGCCTCGGCCATTTCACCACTCGCTACGTCACCCTGAAGAATTACCCGTCGAGCGTCGGAGACAGCTACTTCGCAGACCGTGACCTCGCTGAGCTGGTCGACCCACAGTGGCCTGATCCAGGATCTGAGTGGCTCTACTCTGTTCCCTGGGGCTTCAGACGCCTGTTGAACTTTGTCAAGGTACGCAACACAAATCTGAATAAAACCCAGACGTCCAGCTGTGTAAGATCCAGGGGTGGAATCTCCACACACCTCATGATATGATTCAATGATTTGATGATAAAACGATGAGCGATGCATCAAAATTTTGAATTTCTATACATGCCTTATTTTCTCACTGTGTGACTACTGCTTTTCAAACACAGGACACTGTATTTGTGTTGATCCATGATTAAATCAACAGATGAATTTACTTGCAGACAGTGTGACTTTTGTACAGGTCCCTTTTCCCTTCAACTTTACAGCCGAAATGTTTCCATACCGAACTTTAAACCAGTCAGACTGTATCCATCTGTGGCTGCTCACTGTAACCCACTGATCATACCAGTGTGTGCATGCTGTAATATTTTACTGGAAACACTTTGCATTCCACATCCTGTTAACAGTTAACTGCATGAATTCATTTGAAAGCATGTTACAGTCTCCTGCCTGTATGTGAATATCAGAATGAGGGGGAGGTGGTGTGCTTTGCTGCGCCTCCAGCAGAAGAGAGCAGCTTATCTGCTGCACATAAACTCCGCCTTGGTTTAAAGGTGCGGACACATCAAACCGACATCAAAGAACTAGCGCCGACAAAAGCCAACTGTTGCGTCGTCTACGTCGCCTCACGTCGCCCTGTGTCAGTTGCATTTGAACACACTACACGGACTACATCCGACGGCCAAGCGGCACGTACGTTCTGCGCCTGCGTGAGAGAAAGCGGAGTGAGAGAGTGGTACATCCTGTCAGCCGAGGGGTTTCCTATCTGTGCAGCCGAGCACCGCAGCACCTCCACGGACTATTACATCCAGACGGTCCCGGTGTTTCCTCCGCAGGCTCCACTTCACTCAGCTGCCCGATAAACCCGCTGCTTCTTCCCACTTTAACCTGAATAACAAACCAGGGCTCGGTGCTCCGGTTGGATCCAAACGGAGAGCCGGGGCTAGCTCAGAGACTAGCGGAGGCTAACTGGCTGTGCTTCCCTCCGGTCATGCTGCGGCTAACGCTCCGCTAGCCGCTCCCAGCTAGCTCCGGTTTGTTATTCAGGTTAAAGTGTGAAGAAGCAGCGGGTCTGTGGGGCAGCTGAGTGAAGTGGAGCCTGAGGAGGAAGCACCGGTTAGCCCCGGTTTCACTACAGGCAGATTCACTCGCTACAGGGGCGAGGAAATAAAACCTGAACAGCCAATCAGAGTGATCTCTCTCACCGACATGCTCCGCCACCGATTCAACATGCTCAATTGGCCGAAAAGCCGACGAAGCCGAGGTGCAGACGGTGCGGGACACACCACAAAAACTAGGGCTGATTGTTGCTTCGCTCCATTAATGTTCGCCTCTTGGTGATGGCTTCGAAAGTTTTTATAATATACTACACGTTCGTCTAATTATTTGGGCATTAAATTAAAACATGCTTGTAAATGCTACGTTTTGTAAAGACAAATTAACATTAGCTTGTCCGTGCTGTAGACTGTGTGGATGCTGCACTGCCCTCGTGGTTGAGTTTCACCTCTTTCGTTCTGTCGACATCACGTTATTAATAAACATTTACAGAACTGATTATTGACCTTTGTGAACTGGTACAGAGTCATCCATACTCGTATCCCAGTGCACCTGAGAATCAGTTATTTACCCCCCTAATAAGATCTGTCAAATACAGAATGAAATTTTACTAAGAGTAAACCTACTACATCACACACAAATCCCGATAAAGAGAGATGCATGCTGGGCTCTCACATCCACCAAAACTCTGCTGATACAAAGTTTGAAAGTACTGAAAATTTAACTGAATGAACTATTAAATATTGTTGGAAACAAACTTTTTATTACTATTTTATTACAAGTTAGATGAGGAGATGGAAACCACTCTGACTATGGAGCTGGAGCCAGAGGGTGATTAGCTTATCTTAGCTTAGCTTAGCATAAAGACTGGGAGCAGGTGGAAACAGCGCCTGGCTCTGTGCACAGTTAAAAAATACACCTACCAACACCTTTAAAGCTCAGTAATTGAGCTATATCTTGATGTTTAATTATATAAATTACAAACACAAGTAAAAGTGACAGTTGGTGGTTTTAAATGGAGCCTAGATTCTTGCGCCTGATGGCAAACAGGACTGGATGTGAAAATGAGGCGTACAGTATGATAATGTTGGATATATATCGTTAAACCAAAAAAACATATTGTCTGTTTCCACTTTAATGCACAGACATGGGGATCCATGCTCTCATTTAACTGTCGGCAAGAAAACAAACCTGTTGAAAATATGTCACATAAATACGACTAACACCCTGTGACACAACAATAGAAAGATTTGTGTTAGGAGACATGAAATATACTGTATCAACAATAGGACACAATGATATGAAGCAGTAACAGTATGTCTTCCCTCCTGAATGTAATCCAATGTCTCTCTGACAGACTCAGTACGGAAACCCGATGATATACGTGACAGAAAACGGCGTGTCAGAGAAAATGCTCTGCACCGACCTCTGTGACGACTGGAGGATGCAGTACTTCAAAGACTACATCAACGAAATGCTCAAAGGTGAAACAACAACTGCACTCGACACAAAGATCAGAAACAGAAACATTTTCCTGTCTGCTTCATGTTTTATTCGACTAACAGAGCTGACACGTCGCTGATCTTTCTCTCTACCAGCGATAAAGGATGGAGTGAACGTGAAGGGTTACACAGCCTGGTCTCTCCTCGACAACTTTGAGTGGGACGAAGGATACTCAGAGAGATTTGGACTCTACTACGTGGACTTCAGGAACAAGAACAAACCACGCTACCCGAAGGCGTCTGTCCAGTTCTACAAACGCATCATCAGCTCGAATGGCTTCCCCAATCAGAGAGAGGTAAAGTGTCGCACCTCACTGAGCGTCATGAAGCCTCTCTGAACAAGGTGTTTAACCAGCTGTGGGATCTTCACAGGTGGAGAGTTGGAAGAGGAAAGCTGTGGAGACGTGCTCCTCCAGTAACCAGCTCCTGGCTGCAGGTCAGTACCATGATGATGAGGAGGCTGTGATGAAGCTGGGCGGGGCCAAACAAAGGAAAATTCTGTGTCCAGCTTGTTTCTGCGCTCTAACAGGGTTCTTCTTTGTTTCGCCCCTCCAGCTAGAAGAAAGTCCCAGGGAGATCAGGAACATGCAGGGATGCAAAGGGCTTGGCCAGTGCATGATGAAGTTTAGGTACTACAGTTGTTTCTGAGTGAGATCAACATGATTTTGTTTTCTGCAGTGCTACTTTAAACTCCTGCTCTACTTCCACTGCACGGTTTCCTCCAACACATTTCACTGAGAGCTGCAGGAATTAATCACTTTGTAGATTACACTCAAAGTGATCACGATGGGCCTCAGGCAGACAACTTTAATATGAACAAAGTTTCTCTTATTTTTGTTCATATCCATGATTTGTTGTCATTTCATTAGGACCCACTGATTTCCCAAATTCACCAGAGTTTTCTTATCTTTGCTGTTTTCCTAAATTTCGTGAGTGGTCAAGATCTCGCTCACCAAGATGAGAGAAAACATCTCGTTTGCAGTCCACAGATTGTTTTATAAGTTTTACATTTAAGGAACATTTTAAAAAGACATGAATATCATACGTATAATCAAATGTAGTGTTTGTTTTAGATTAATCATAATTATGATAATTTAATTTCAGGGCCAAAGAATTACTTCTATACTTGGTCCACTGATCCAAATTACTATAATATCAGTTACTGTGCGTCCCTCTGATGACCAGTACTGGAATGTAACTAAGTACATTTACTCAAATACTGTACTTAACAAATTTGAGGTATGCTGCCTCTGCTCCTCGACACTTCAGAGGAACACACTGTACTTTTTACTCTGCTACAACTATTAATCAAGTTTAGTTACTTTACAAATTAAGTTTTTAAACCACATGAAAATATAAAAGTGCAGCTGAAATTATTAGTCGATTGATTTGAAAATTAATTTCGATAATCGTTTGTCATTGTTAATGCAATTACATTCCATGGTTCCAGCCTCTGAAATTTGAGGACTTGCTGCTTTTTCTTTTAATTGATTCAATTTTTTGAGAACTTTTACATTTAATTCTTAAATACATTTAACATACTTTAACTTGAGTAATATTTTCTTTTTCTATATACTTTATTTGTTTTTAAGCCTTACAAAGAAAATTTTCAGTCAGAGTTAAGGGGAAAATAACTTAAAAAAATATATAAAAGATATAAACAACCAATACGTCCCGTACATCCAGTACAACAGGTTCTAGTAGATCATACACTGTACATACATTTATACATTTAATACAGTGACTTATCTATGTTATCAATAATTATCTAAACTTGCACGTATATACACGGACACTTATACACCCACAGACAAACTTGCATGTTCCCATATGTACGCATCTTATTCATGTACACACCTGTGCACATATCTCTATGTACATGCATACATATATATGTACATACATGTGTTTGTGTTCTTATCTACACTTACTTGTATGGATATACATACATGTATGCACCAGTGCACCTATGTACTTATGTATCTGTACATATACATCAACATGCAGTGAGTAATATTCATAATTCAGGACTTTTCCTAAGATTTCAATTTGGGTTTCACTCCTGCAGAACTTCATCTTCTCACAGCCTTTATTCAGTGACATCTCTCCAGATCTTGGTCTTGTGTGAGAGTCTTTGCACACGACACAGCACCTGCCCTGATACAGTGTTTAGGGGGCCTTACCTGAGCCAACAGGTGACTCATGATCAACTGGGATCAATCATTCAGCACACCTGGGTCAGAGCAGAGTTGGGTGGTTAAGAACATTTGGAGCTGACTTCTCTTGTTTCTTTTTCTGAACAGAGAATTAAGAGAAAACATTGAAGTGAGTGTTGCTGCGTGAGGCTCAGTGTTTAACAAAGAACTGCCCACAAATAAATTAAATTGTTCAAATTATCTCCACTGTGACTGATGGCAACATTAAAATGCCACTTTCTAAAATAATGCCAAGTTTTAAATGGTTTAAAAACTAATAGTTTCATCATCAAGAGGGATTAATTCCTCTTGGGGACATTTTGTTTTTTCACACTGTTGTTATTTCCAGTGGAGTGATGGGGCTCCACACAGTCAGGTGCTCTGCGCTTTTAGTTTAGTGCCCTGCTTAATGGCTCTAAGGCACCTCAGTAGTTCCCAGGAAGTAAACTGGTTCCTCTTCAGCTACCAGTCCAAACTCAAACCAGCTCCCTACACACTGAGCTACTGACACCCAAAATTTTAAAGCCCACTTGCACTGCAGAAGCAG